>NC_140209.1:58830242-58852742 GCF_951802725.1 Rutilus rutilus
GAGCTATTGAATGTAAATTAGAAAGTTGTCCGGCTTGATGAGAACAATATAAAAACTATTTTTTCTTTACTGTAGTTAAAACTAACCCCCCCACTTTTGTCTAAAGCATGTTGAAAGTGACACACTTCCTGCTGCCAGTTGGTGGCGCTATAACTTTGACTCACAATAGCTACATCCATCTGATCGGCCTCTTACCACGAACACACTGCTGAAGTTTCATCAAGATCAGTTAATGTATGCAGAAGTTATTCCACTTCCGTGTTTCTCTTTTCTCGCCATAAATTCGATTCCTCGCCACAGCCAAACCGTTCGAGATATCAAAAATCCGTCCGCAATTTAGCATCCTCAAAGTCTTGACTACATGCACACCGAGTTTGAAGGGGACACGGTGAATTTTCTAGGAGGAGTATTTCACATTCCACAGCAAGCGTTTTCCAAACAACCCATAATAGCCGACTTCCTGTTGGGCTGGCGTAAAACTTGACCGGGGTAAAGTTGTTCGGCCCGATGAGATCTATATGTGTACCGAGTTTCATATTAATTCATGCGAGCGTGTTTGATATATGGATCAAGTTTTAGAACCCCGTTCAAGGGGGCGCTGTTGAGCCCCCCAGCCACGCCCGGGTACCAGCTTCAGCCCGGCCCTGATGGCCGTGGGTTTTGACCTGTGTGCAAAGTTTCAAGAGTTTTTGAGCACGTTAAGGACCCCAAAAGCCCCTGAAACCTTGATTAACAATATAAAAGCAAGAGTCAAATCCCCCCCTCCCCTCACACACACACAGACACAGAGAGAGGGAGAGAAAATTCTTCAGAAAATCCACATTCAAACCAAAATATCTCTCTTCCTGTTGGTCGGAGATGGTTCATGTAAATTAGAAAGTTGTCCGTCTTGATGAGAACAATACACATACCAAGTTTTGTGATTCTAGGAAAAACTAAACCCCCATTTTTGACTAAAGGTGGCGCTACTGACCCATTCCACCACGCCCGTTTCTGAAACTTTGCACATGTCTACGGGCTAATAAATGTGATGTGTCTGTCGAGTTTCATCCAATTTCAAGTATGTTAAGAGTCTCAAAAGCATCAAAAAAGAATATTAAAGTTTGAAGCGTTGCCATGGCAACAGTATTAAAGATATCAAAAATCCTTTCACAGGTCTACATCTGCCGTGTGTTTACATTATACACATAAAGTTTGAAGCAAATCGGGTAAAAATAAGAGGGTGATTTCAAAGCATTTTGAAAGGGACACACTTCCTGCTGCCAGTTGGTGGCGCTATAACTTTGACTCACAATAGTCACATCCATGTGATCGGCCTCTTACAACGAACACACTGCTGAAGTTTAATCAAGATCAGTTAATGTATGCAGAAGTTATAACACACTTCCTGTTTCCATTATTCGCCATAAATTCGTTTCCTCGCCACGGCCAAACCGTTCGAGATATCAAAAATCCGTCCGCAATTTAGCATCCTCAATGTCTTGACTTCATGCTGACCGAGTTTGGAGCCGATTGGATGAATTCCCTAGGAGGAGTACATTAAATTCCACAGCATGCGTTTCCAAACAACCCATAATAGCCGACTTCCTGTTGGGCTGGCGTAAAACTTAGAGCACGAAAGTTGTTCGGCCCGATGAGATCTATATCTGTTCCGAGTTTCATATTATTATATGCAAGTGTGTTTGATTTATGGACAAGTGTTCGGATTCCGTTCCAGGGGGCGCTGTTGAGCCCCCCTGCCACGCCCGGGTACCAGCTTCAGCCCGGCCCTAATGGCCGCAGGTTCTGACCTGTGTGCAAAGTTTCATGAGTTTTTGAGCACGTTAAAGGCCCCAAAAGCCCCCGAACCCTTGAACAACAATAATAATAATAATAATAATAATAATAATAATAATAATAATCCTAACGAAAACAATAGGGCTCTGCGCCCTTTCAGGGCTTGGGCCCTAATAATCCTACCGGAAACAATAGGGCCTTCGCCCTTTCAGGGCTTGGGCCCTAATAATAATAATCCTAACGAAAACAATAGGGCCTTCGCCCTTTCAGGGCTTGGGCCCTAATAATAATCCTACCGAAAACAATAGGGCCTTCGCCCTTTCAGGGCTTGGGCCCTAATAATAATAATCCTACCGAAAACAATAGGGCCTTCGCCCTTTCAGGGCTTGGGCCCTAATAATCCTAACGAAAACAATAGGGCCTTCGCCCTTTCAGGGCTTGGGCCCTAATAATAATCCTAACGAAAACAATAGGGCCTTCGCCCTTTCAGGGCTTGGGCCCTAAATATAGCTGCGAGCAGCGATTACGGGCCCAAGCCGGTGGCACCGCAACCCCGGTGCCTTTAGTTACCTAAAGGCACCGGGGTGGCGGTACCGCCGGCTTTGGCCCTCCATCGCTGCTCGCAGCTATATTTATATATATATATATATATATATATATATTATACAAACATATATATATATATATATATATATATATATTATACAAACATATATATATATATATATATATATATATATATATATATATACCGTTCAAAAGTTTGGGGTCAGGAAGATTTTTAATGTTTTTAGGAGAAGTCTCTTCTGCTCACCAAGGCTGCATTTATTTGATTAAAAATACAAACAAAAACAGTAATATTGTGAAATATTATTCCAATTTAAAACAGCTGTTTTCTATTTTAAAATATTTTACACTGTAATTAATTTATGTGATCAAAGCTGAGTTTTCAGCATCATTACTCCCGTCTTCAGTGTCACATGATCCTTCAGAAACCATTCTAATATGATGATTGATGGTCAATAAATATTAATTATTATTTTCAATGTTGAAAACAGTTGTGTACAGATTTTTCTTCAAAATGCGTTGATGAATGTAAAGTTCAAAAGAACAGCATTTATTTCAAATATAATTTTTTTAACATTATAAATGTCTGTACTGTAACTTTTGATCAGTTTAACTCATTCTCGATGAATAAAAGTATTGATTTATTTTATTTCTTTCCCCCAAAAATAAAATTAAAATTATTACTGACCCCAAACTTCTGAACGGTAGTGTTTAATGTTACAAAAGCTTTAGATTTCAGATAAATGCTGTTCTTTTGAACTTTCTATTCATCAAAGACTGTACACAACTGTTTTCGACATTTAAAATAATAATGAATGTTTCTTGAGCATCAATCATCATATTAGAATAATTTCTGAAGGATCATGTGACAGTGACGACTGGAGTAATGATGCTGAAAACTCAGCTTTGATCACAGGAATAAATAACAGTTTAAAATATATTAAAATAGAAAGCAGCTGTTTTAAATTGGAATACTATTTTACAATATTACTGTTTTTGTTTGTATTTTTAATCAAATAAATGCAGCCTTGGTGAGCAGAAGAAACTTCGCTTAAAAATCTTACTGACGCCAAATTTTTGAAAAGTAGTGTATATATATTATATAAAAATGTAAGGGATAAGACACAGATCATTTTACTTGCCTGACCTGATTAGAACAATGAAAAAAACTTAAATGAAAAAATAACTTGGGAATCACTAAAACGAGGGCGCGATTGAACAGTGGACACATAAAAACATACTCTGTCATTTTGTTCAGAACATCATTCAAACTGCAAAGTGTTAACTTATATTTTTGTACAGTAGCAATAAAACACAACATTGTGCTTTTTTTAAATACATTCAAGCAATCCGCCCCGAATACGAAACTAAAATGCTCACGGCTGCACAGGCATTCATAATGGTGCGCGTCCTCAGCGAGGAACGAGCAGAACAGAGTCAACGTTTTTTAGGTCATTCCTCCTTCCATAGAAATTTATTGAAAACGCTCGCTCTGCTCCGCACCATTATCAATGTCCGTGCGGACGAACATATTTTACTTTCGTTTTTAAGTTAGCGATAAAAAAGCCCCCAGCAGTGTCACACGTCAGTTAACCGGTGGTAAAATATTCTCACCGTCACATACCTAGTATATTTTTATATAGATATAATAGGCCTACCTGATTTTGAACACAAGAGGGCAGTATAGCACTATGTTTGACTTTATTTATTTATTGTTTAGACTAAACAACCATTCTGGCAGTTTTTAAACTTAAACTTCATTCTTAAATTGAAAAAAAAGAATAAAATGAGTTAAGTTCTGATATTTGTATACTTTTATATAGTAATAAATGGTGTATAATTACATTTTTAGAATATATGAGCCTTTGAGTGTTTCCTTTTTAGACAATACTTTAATCCCTCACCATAGCAAAACCGTTTGAGATATTTATTATCCGTTCACAATTTAGCATCATTAATATATTTTTATCATGTTGAAAAAGTTTAGTTGGAATAAAATAAACCACTTAGATAAAGGTGGCTAAAAATTCAGAGGCTGATTTTGCAAAAAAATCCACATTCAGATCAAAATATCTGACTTCCTGATGGTCAGAGCTAATGACTTTAAATTAGAAAGTTGTCCGGGTCGATGAGACCAATGTACGTACTGATTTTTGTTACTTGTATACAACTAACCCTCCCACTTTTGTCAAAAGCATTTTGAAAGTGACACACTTCCTGCTGCCAGTTGGTGGCGCTATAACTTTGACTCACAATAGTTACATCCATCTGATCGGCCTCTTTCCACGAACACACTGTTGAAGTTTCATCAAGATCAGTTAATGTATGCAGAAGTTATACCACTTCGTGTTTCTCTTTTCTCGCCATAAATTCGTTTCCTCGCCACGGCCAAACCGTTCGAGATATCAAAAATCCGTCTGCAATTTAACATCCTCAATGTCTTGACTTCATGCACACCGAGTATGGTGGGGATTGGATGAATTTTCTAGGAGGAGTATTTCACATTCCACAGCAAGCGTTCTCCAAACAACCCATAATAGCCGACTTCCTGTTGGGCTGGCGTAAAACTTGACCAGGGGAAAGTTGTTCGGCCCGATGAGATCTATATGTGTACCGAGTTTCATATTAATTCATGCAAGCGTGTTTGATCTATGGACCAAGTTTTGGGACCCCGTTCAAGGGGGCGCTGTTGAGCCCCCCTGCCACGCCCGGGTACCAGCTTCAGCCCGTCCCTGATGGCAGGGGGTTCTGACTTGTGTGCAAAGTTTCAAGAGTTTTTGAGCACGTTAAGGACCCCAAAAGCCCCTGAAACCTTGATTAACAATATAAAAGCAATAGTCAAATCCCCCCCTCCCCTCACACACACAGAGACACAGAGAGAGGGAGAGAAAATTCTTCAGAAAATCCACATTCAAACCAAAATATCTCTCTTCCTGTTGGTCAGAGATAGTTAGTGTAAATTAGAAAGTTGTCCGTCTTGATGAGAACAATACACATACCAAGTTTTGTTGCTGTTGATAAAACTAACCCCCCCACTTATGACTAAAGGTGGCGCTACTGAGCCCCTCACCACGCCCGTTTCTGAAACTTTGCACATGTCTACTAGGTAATAAATGTAATGTGTCTGTCGAGTTTCATGCAATTTCAAGCATGCTAAGAGTCTCAAAAGCATCAAAAAAGAATATTGATGTTTGATGCGTTGCCATGGCAACAGTATTAAAGATATCAAAAATCCTTTCACAGTTCTACATCTGCCGTGTGTTTACATTATACACATAAAGTTTGAAGCAAATCGGGTAAAAATAAGAGGGTGATTTCAAAGCATTTTGAAAGTGACACACTTCCTGCTGCCAGTTGGTGGCGCTATAACTTTGACTCACAATAGTCACATCCATGTGATCGGCCTCTTACAATGAACACACTGCTGAAGTTTAATCAAGATCAGTTAATGTATGCAGAAGTTATAACACACTTCCTGTTTCCATTATTCGCCATAAATTCGTTTCCTCGCCACGGCCAAACCGTTCGAGATATCAAAAATCCCCTGGCAATTTTTCATCCTCAATGTCTTGACTTCATGCTGACCGAGTTTGGAGCCGATTGGATGAATTCCCTAGGAGGAGTACATTAAATTCCACAGCATGCGTTTCCAAACAACCCATAATAGCCGACTTCCTGTTGGGCTGGCGTAAAACTTAGAGCACGAAAGTTGTTCGGCCCGATGAGATCCATATGTGTACCGAGTTTCATATTATTACATGCAAGCGTGTCTGATTTATGGACAAGTGTTCGGATCCCGTTCCAGGGGGCGCTGTCGAGCCCCCCTGCCACGCCCGGGTACCAGCTTCAGCCCGGCCCTGATGGCCGTGCGTTCTGACCCGTGTGCAAAGTTTCAAGAGTTTTCGAGCATGTTAAGGACCCCCAAAGTGCCCGAGAAGTAGAAAAAAATAATAATAATAATAACAAAATATATATATATATATATATATATATATATAAATATAGCTGCGAGCAGCGATTGCGGGCCCAAGCCGGTGGCACCGCCACCCTGGTGCCTTAGTGTAGGCACCGGGGTGGCGGTACCGCCGGCTTTGGCCCTCCATCGCTGCTCGCAGCTATATTTATATATATATATATATATATATATATATATTATACAAACATATATATATATATATATAAACCGTTCAAAATTTTGGGGTCAGGAAGATTTTTAATGTTTTTAGGAGAAGTCTCTTCTGCTCACCAAGGCTGCATTTATTTGATTAAAAATACAAACAAAAACAGTAATATTGTGAAATATTATTCCAATTTAAAACAGCTGTTTTCTATTTTAAAATATTTTACACTGTAATTAATTTATGTGATCAAAGCTGAGTTTTCAGAATCATTACTCCCGTCTTCAGTGTCACATGATCCTTCAGAAATCATTCTAATATGATGATTGATGGTCAATAAATATTAATTATTATTTTCAATGTTGAAAACAGTTGTGTACAGATTTTTTTTCAAAATGTGTTGATGAATGTAAAGTTCAAAAGAACAGCATTTATTTCAAATATAATTTTTTTTTAACATTATAAATGTCTGTATTGTAACTTTTGATCAGTTTAACTCATTCTCGATGAATAAAAGTATTGATTTATTTTATTTCTTTCCCCCAAAATTAAAATTAAAATTATTATTGACCCCAAACTTCTGAACGGTAGTGTTTAATGTTACAAAAGCTTTAGATTTCAGATAAATGCTGTTCTTTTGAACTTTCTATTCATCAAAGACTGTACACAACTGTTTTCGACATTTAAAATAATAATGAATGTTTCTTGAGCATCAATCATCATATTAGAATAATTTCTGAAGGATCATGTGACAGTGACGACTGGAGTAATGATGCTGAAAACTCAGCTTTGATCACAGGAATAAATAACAGTTTAAAATATATTAAAATAGAAAGCAGCTGTTTTAAATTGGAATACTATTTTACAATATTACTGTTTTTGTTTGTATTTTTAATCAAATAAATGCAGCCTTGGTGAGCAGAAGAAACTTCTCTGTTATGTGCGCGCCACAGACTGCACGCACGTCCGCTTAGAGTTCCGCCTTTTGCCTTCCGTCAATATTACGTTATTAGAAAAATATTTTTTTAGAGAATCGATTTTTTGACATTTGGGAATCGATTCAGAATCGTCCACGTCCGCATCGCGATGCATCTAAGAATCAATTTTTTCTCCCACCCCTAGATTTCATACAACAGGTTAATAAACAGTTACAATTAAGTCACTTACATTTTAGATGCAATGTTGACTGTTTTTGTTCTGTTTCAGCAGCGAAAATAGTTAAACAAAGATCACGGCAGAACCATCACGCATCACGTGTTTTCTCATAACTGAACGATTCAGCATTTTTAACGAATCGGTTGACTCAAAGATTGAATGATCAATCCATAAACATCTGTCTTAATCATGATCGACTCATTCGAACGAATCGTTTGAACGAATGAATCAATGACTCGCTTATTAAGATGGATGCCTGGCGACACCTAATGGCGGTTTAGTGTTGTTTAAAAGCATCATTCTTTCCCACATGTGTGTGATTTGTGTGTGCAACATTATCATTATTTTTCTTTCACTATTATATTAGCGATTTAAAAGCACCCACTCGTGTCACACGTCGATTAACCGGTGGGAAAATATCCTCAGACACATACCTAATAAATGTATATTTAAATACAATATTGGCCTACCTGGTAAAAAGTTTTATATACTATTTTGATGTCCTTTTGGACACAAGAGGGCAGTATAGCCCTATGTTTGCTTTTTTGTTGAACCAAATAGCACTAAATAGCCTGTTTTTAACTTTTTCATTCTTCTTGAATTGCAAAAACAGAATAAAATGGGTTTAGTTGTGATATTTGTATACTTTTATATAGAAATAAATGGTATATAATTACATTTTTAGAAGATTTTTACTTTAATCCCTCGCCATTGCAAAACCGTTTGAGATATTTATTATCCATTCACAATTTAGCATATTTAATGTAGTTTCATCATGTTGAAAAAGTTTGGTACGAATAAAATAAATAGTTTAAGAGGAGTGGCTAAAAATTCAGAGGCTGATTTTGCAAAAAAATTCACATTCAGACCAAAATATCTGACTTCCTGATGGCCAGAGCTATTGAATGTAAATTAGAAAGTTGTCCGGCTTGATGAGAACAATATAGAAACTATTTTTTCTTTACTGTAGTTAAAAGTAACCCCCCCACTTTTGTCAAAAGCATGTTGAAAGTGACACACTTCCTGCTGCCAGTTGGTGGCGCTATAACTTTGACTCACAATAGCTACATCCATCTGATCGGCCTCTTACCACGAACACACTGCTGAAGTTTCATCAAGATCAGTTAATGTATGCAGAAGTTATTCCACTTCCGTGTTTCTCTTTTCTCGCCATAAATTCGATTCCTCGCCACAGCCAAACCGTTCGAGATATCAAAAATCCGTCCGCAATTTAGCATCCTCAAAGTCTTGACTACATGCACACCGAGTTTGAAGGGGACACGGTGAATTTTCTAGGAGGAGTATTTCACATTCCACAGCAAGCGTTTTCCAAACAACCCATAATAGCCGACTTCCTGTTGGGCTGGCGTAAAACTTGACCGGGGTAAAGTTGTTCGGCCCGATGAGATCTATATGTGTACCGAGTTTCATATTAATTCATGCGAGCGTGTTTGATATATGGATCAAGTTTTAGAACCCCGTTCAAGGGGGCGCTGTTGAGCCCCCCAGCCACGCCCGGGTACCAGCTTCAGCCCGGCCCTGATGGCCGTGGGTTCTGACCTGTGTGCAAAGTTTCAAGAGTTTTTGAGCACGTTAAGGACCCCAAAAGCCCCTGAAACCTTGATTAACAATATAAAAGCAATAGTCAAATCCCCCCCTCCCCTCACACACACACAGACACAGAGAGAGGGAGAGAAAATTCTTCAGAAAATCCACATTCAAACCAAAATATCTCTCTTCCTGTTGGTCGGAGATGGTTCATGTAAATTAGAAAGTTGTCCGTCTTGATGAGAACAATACACATACCAAGTTTTGTGATTCTAGGAAAAACTAAACCCCCATTTTTGACTAAAGGTGGCGCTACTGAGCCATTCCAGCACCCCCGTTTCTGAAACTTTGCACATGTCTACGGGCTAATAAATGTGATGTGTCTGTTGAGTTTCATGCAATTTCAAGTATGTTAAGAGTCTCAAAAGCATCAAAAAAGAATATTAAAGTTTGATGCGTTGCCACGGCAACAGTATCTAAGATATCAATAATCCTTTCACAGGTTTACATCTGCCGTGTGTCTACATTGTACACATAAAGTTTGAAGCAAATCGGGTAAAAATAAGACACTGATTTCAAAGCATTTTGAAAGTGATGTACTTCCTGCTGCCTGTTGGTGGCGCTATAACTTTGACTCACAATAGTCACATCTGTGCGATCGGCCTCTTACAACGAACACACTGCTGAAGTTTCATCAAGATCAGTTAATGTATGCAGAAGTTATAACACACTTCCTGTTTCCATTATTCGCCATAAATTCGTTTCCTCGCCACGGCCAAACCGTTCGAGATATCAAAAATCTGTCCGCAATTTAGCATCCTCAATGTCTTGACTTAATGCTGACCGAGTTTGGAGCCGATTGGATGAATTCCCTAGGAGGAGTACATTAAATTCCACAGCATGCGTTTCCAAACAACCCATAATAGCCGACTTCCTGTTGGGCTGGCGTAAAACTTAGAGCACGAAAGTTGTTCAGCCCAATAAGATCTATATGTGTACCGAGTTTCATATTATTACATGCAAGCGTGTTTGATTTATGGACACGTGTTCGGATCCCGTTCCAGGGGGCGCTGTCGAGCCCCCCTGCCACGCCCGGGTACCAGCTTCAGTCCGGCCCTGATGGCCGCAGGTTCTGACGTGTGTGCAAAATTTCAAGAGTTTTCGAGCATGTTAAGAGCCCCAAAAGTGCCCGAAAGGTTGACAAAATAATAATAATAAATATAGCTGCGAGCAGCGATTGCGGGCCCAAGCCGGTGGCCCTCCATCGCTGCTCGCAGCTATATTTATATATATATATATATATATATATATATACACACACACACACACACACACACACATATATATATATATATATATATAAGACAGAACATATTACTTGTATTACCTTATTCTGATTTTATGATACACTCAAAATATTCCACAACAAATCCTTTAAATTTAATGTAAAAATAAAAACGAAAGTAAGAAGTGTTGGGCTCACGTAACCCTCTCATTAGAATCAAAATGTTTCAATTTTTGCGATGTATTTGGATGCTAAACTATTCTTTATTATAGGCTTTGTACTTCACTCGTGTTCCAATATCGATGGAAAAAATCATCCTCTTCACACGCGCAAAAATGTGCTTGGAAACATCACAGTGGAGCTCTGCTTACTGTGAATGGTACAGATTGTACTACTGACTATTTAAACAGAGCAGTGTAATTCGTTTATGTTAGGTTGACTATTTTTATTATTATATTGTATTAGGGCTATAATGAATGTCAAGATTGCAATTCTGGAATGTGTGTGTGACGCGGTTGCGGTTGAACAGTGGACACAAAAACATAAATAAAATGTTTTAGTTAATTCCTACATCCATAGGAATACATTGAAAATGCTCGCTCTACTCCGCACCATTATCAATGTCTGTGCGGACGTCTGTATTTTACTAGTATATAGTATACTATAGTTAGCGATTTAAAAGCCCTCAGCGGTGTCTCATGTCGATTAACCGGTGGGAAAATTTTATCACAGTCACATCCCTAATATATTTATATATAAATACAATAGGCCTACCTGAAAGAGAATTTTACTTGCCCGACCAAAGTATAGCCTGATTAGAACGTCAATAACAAAAAAATAACTTGGGAATCACTAAAACGAGAGATTATTCTAATTTCATTACATTCATTTTAAGTTGCAATCAGCAGTTAAAAATATAACATATGATAGAGTTAAGCAACCTCACTTGACGAGTAGGCAACTATTTCCTGAATACAATCACGATTGAAACTGTGACATTGATTTCATACAACAGGTTACTAAACAGTTACAATTAAGTCACTTACATTTTAGATGCAATATTGACTGTTTTTGTTCTGTTTCAGCAGCAAAAATAGTTAAACAAAGATCACAGCAACTTGTTTTCTCATTACTGAATGATTCAGCATTTTGAAACGAATCGCTTGACTCAAAGATTCAATGGTCAATCCATAAACATCTGTCTCAATCATGAATGACTCAGTCATTGGAATGAATCGTTTGAACGAATGAATCAATGACTCGCTCATTAAGATGGTCGCCTGGCGACACCTAATGGCGGTTTAGTGTTATGTTTAAAAGTATCATTCTTTCCAACGTGCACCATTATCAATGTCCGTGCGGACGTCCGTTTTTTTACTTTCACTTTTATATTAGCGATTTAAAAGCACCCGCTCGTGTCACACGTCGCTTAACCGATGGGAAAATATCCTCACAGTCATATACCTAATAAATTTATATTTAAATACAATAGGCCTACCTAGTAAAACGTTTTATATACTATTTTGATATCCTTTTGGACACAAGAGGGCAGTATAGCCCTATGTTTGCTTTTTTGTTGAAACAAATAGCACTAAATAGCCTGTTTTTAACTTTTTCATACTTTTTGAATTGCAAAAACAGAATAAAATAGGTTTAGTTCTAATATTTGTATAATTTTATATAAAAATAAATGGTGTATAATTAAATTTTAAGAATATATGAGATGTTTTCTGATTCCTTTTTTGACATTATTTTAATCCCTCGCCATGTCAAAACCGTTTGAAATATTTAATATCCGTTCACAATTTAGCATCTTTAATGTATTTTCATCGTGTTAAAAAAGTTTGGTGTGAATAAAAAAAAAAAACACTTAGCAGGAGTGGGTAAAAAGCAGAGGCTGAATTTGCAAATAAATCCACATTCAAACCAAAATATCTGACTTCCTATTGGTCGAAGCTAATAACTGTATATTAGAAAGTTGTCCGGCTCGATGAGACCAATGTACGTACTGATTTTTAAAACTGTGGGTAAAACTAACCCCCCCACTTTTGTCAAAAGCATTTTGAAAGTGACACACTTCCTGCTGCCAGTTGGTGGCGCTATAACTTTGACTCACAATAGTTACATCCATCTGATCGGCCTCTTACCACGAACACACTGGTGAAGTTTCATCAAGATCCGTTAATGTATGCAGAAGTTATACCACTTCGTGTTTCTCTTTTCTCGCCATAAATTCGTTTCCTCGCCACGGCCAAACCGTTCGAGATATCAAAAATCCGTCCGCAATTTAGAATCCTCAATGTCTTGACTTCATGCACACCGAGTTTGGTGGGGATTGGATGAATTCTCTAGGAGGAGTACTTCGCATTCCACAGCAAGCGTTCTCCAAACAACCCATAATTGCCAACTTCCTGTTGGGCTGGCGTAAAACTTAGAGCACGAAAGTTGTTCAGCCCGATGTGATCTATATGTGTACAGAGTTTCATATCATTACATGCAAGTGTGTTTGATTTATGGACAAGTGTTCGGATCCCATTCCAGGGGGCGCTGTTGAGCCCCCCTGCCACACCCGGGTACCAGCTTCAGCCAAGCCCTGATGGCCGAGGGTTCTGACCTGTGTGCAAAGTTTCAAGAGTTTTCGAGCACGTTAAAGGCCCCAAAAGCCCCTGAAACCTTGAAAAACAGGAATTTTAAACAAATCTCACTCAAAAGACAAATCCCCCCACCCCTCACACACACAGAGACGCAGAGGCAGAGAGAGAGAGGGAGAGAATTCTACAAAAAATCACATTCAAACCAAAATATCTCACTTTCTGTTGGTCACAGCTTATGACTATAAATTAGAAAGTTGTCCGGCTTGATGAGAACAATATACATAACGATTTTTGTGACTCTACTTAAAACTAAGCCCCCATTTTTGACTAAAGGTGGCGCTACTGAGCCCCTCACCACGCCCGTTTCTGAAACTTTGCACATGTCTACCGGCTAATAAATGTGATGTGTCTGTCGAGTTTCATCCAATTTCAAGTATGTTAAGAGTCTCAAAAGCATCTGAAAAGAATATTAAAGTTTGATGCGTTGCCACGGCAACAGTATTTAAGATATCAATAAACCTTTCACAGGTCTACATCTGCCGTGTGTCTACATTATACACATAAAGTTTGAAGCAAATCGGGTAAAAATAAGAGGGTGATTTCAAAGCATTTTGAAAGTGACACACTTCCTGCTGCCAGTTGGTGGCGCTATAACTTTGACTCACAATAGTCACATCCATGTGATCGGCCTCTTACAACGAACACACTGCGGAAGTTTCATCAAGATCAGTTAATGTATGCAGAAGTTATAACACACTTCCTGTTTATCTTTTCTCGCTATAAATTCGTTTCATCGCCACGGCCAAACCGTTCGAGATATCAAAAATCCGTCCGCAATTTAGCATCCTCAATATCTTGACTTTATGCTGACCGAGTTTGGTGTGGATCGGATCAATTCCCTAGGAGGAGTACATTAAATTCCACAGCATGCGTTTTTCAAACAACCCATAATAGCTGACTTCCTGTTGGGCAGAGCTAATAACTTAGAGCGCGAAAGTTGTTCGGCCCGATGAGATCTATATGTGTACCGAGTTTCATACTAATACGTTCTTGTATGTGTCCAAGATTTAAGATTGTGTTCTAGGGGGCGCTGTTGAGCCCCCCTGCCACGCCCGGGTACCAGCTTCAGCCCGGCCCTAATGGCCGCGGGTTCTGACCTGCGTGCAAAGTTTCATGAGTTTTTGAGCACGTTAAAGGCCCCAAAAGCCCCCGAACCCTTGAAGAACAATAATAATAATAATAATTAAAGCTGCAAGCAGCGATGAAAGGGCCCTCGCACCCGTGCCGCCGCCACCCGGTGGCTTTAGGAAGACAGAGCATGGTTGGACAATGTGCATTTAAGGAGGTATATATAGTAGTTGCTAGCATGTTTAGTATGTTTTTAGCATGCTTAGTACACAATAGTTATGTGGTTAGTACTGCATTACTGTGTTAACCATGTCAGTTTCTGTTGCCAGTAGGTGGGGCTATGTCTATATCTGAATATCGCTATGTAGATGTGTTCAGTGCAGGACTTTTATCAAACATGTGGAGTTTGGGGCAGATTGGACATTGTATGCTTGAGTTACAACAACTTCCTTTAGCATTTCTAGCATGTTTTATGATGTTTCTAGCATATTACATATTAATTTTGGGGTAGATTGGACATTGAATGCCCGAGTTACAGCAAATTCATATTTAATTGCAGTAATAGGATGCTTTAACACTTAGCTAAGTATTTGATTGCATGTTTCTAGTATGTTGCTAACATGTTTAGCAGTTGGTGACACTTTTTTATATGTTATTAGGAGTCCAGAATAGTGTTAAACGTCACTTCCTGTTGCCAGCAGGCGGCGCTATGACTATATCTGAATATGAGCATGGACTTGTGTTCAGGAGATAACTATTATCAAACGTGTGAAGTTTGGGGTAGATTGGACATTGTATGCCTAAGTTACAACAACTTCCTTTAGAATTTCTAGCATGCTTTAGAACTTAGCTATGTGTTGCTAGCATGTTTCTTGCATGTTACATATTAAGTTTGGGGCAGATTGGACATTCCATGCCTGTGTTACAGCAAATTCATATTTAATTGCAGCAATAGCATGCTTTAGCACTTAGCTAAGTGTTTGCTAATATGTTTCTAGTATGTTGTTAGCATGTTTAGCACTTGCTGGCACTTTTTTATATGTTATCAGGAGTCCACAACAGTGTTTAACATGTCACTTCCTGTTGTCAGCAGGCGGTGCTATGACTGTAACTGAATGAGCATGGTCATGTGTTCAGGACAGAACGCTTATCAAAAGTGTGAAGTTTGGGGCAGATTGGACATTGCCTTCTTGAGTAACAACAACATCCTGTTTCATTGAATTAGCTAAGTATTGCTAGCATGTTTTAACATGTTTCTAGCATTTTTAGAAGTCAATGGCATTTTTAACATGTTGCTAGAACGGCATCAACGTGTTAAACATGACACTTCCTGTTACCAGTAGGTGGCGCTATTACTATAACTGAATATTCTCATGTAGATGTGTTCAGGCCATGACTCTTATCAAACGTGTGAAGTCTGGGGCAGATTGGACATTCTGTGCCTGAGTTACAACAAATTTCTATTTAATTGCAGTAATAGCATGCTTTAGCACTTAGCTAAGTGTTTGCTAGCATGTTTTAGCATGTTTCTAGTATGTTGTTAGCATGTTTAGCACTTGCTGGCACTTTTTTATATGTTATCAGGAGTCCACAAGAGTGTTAAACATGTCACTTCCTGTTGCCAGCAGGTGGCGCTATGACTATAACTGAATATGAGCATGGTCATGTGTTCAGGACAGAACGCTTATCAAAAGTGTGAAGTTTGGGGCAGATTGGACATTCCATGCCTTAGTTACAGCAACTTCCTATTTATTTGCAGCAATAGCATGCTTTAGCACTTAGCTAAGTGTTTGCTAACATGTTTCTAGTATGTTGTTAGCATGTTTAGCACTTGCTGGCACTTTTTTATATGTTATCAGGAGTCCACAACAGTGTTTAACATGTCACTTCCTGTTGCCAGCAGGTGGCGCTATGACTGTAACTGAATATGAGCATGGTCATGTGTTCAGGACAGAACGCTTATCAAAAGTGTGAAGTTTGGCGCAGATTGGACATTGCCTTCTTGAGTAACAACAACATCCTGTTTCATTGAATTAGCATGCTTTAGCACTTAGCTAAGTATTGCTTGCATGTTTTAACATGTTTCTAGCATTTTTAGAAGTCAATGGCATTTTTAACATGTTGCTAGAACGGCATCAACGTGTTAAACATGACACTTCCTGTTACCAGTAGGTGGCGCTATTACTATAACTGAATATTCTCATGTAGATGTGTTCAGGCCATGACTCTTATCAAACGTGTGAAGTTTGGGGCAGATTGGACATTCCGTGCCTGAGTTACAGCAAATTCCTATTTAATTGCAGTAATAGCATGCTTTAGCACTTAGCTAAGTGTTTGCTAGCATGTTTTAGCATGTTTCTAGTAAGTTGTTAGCATGTTTAGCACTTGCTGGCACTTTTTTATATGTTATCAGGAGTCCACAAGAGTGTTAAACATGTCACTTCCTGTTGCCAGCAGATGGCGCTATGACTGTAACTGAATATGAGCATGGTCATGTGTTCAGGACAGAACGCTTATCAAAAGTGTGAAGTTTGGGGCAGATTGGACATTCCATGCCTGAGTTACAGCAACTTCCTGTTTCATGGCGAAACATCAAAATTTGTCAGGCCGCCGAGGGCCCGCCCTTCAACGAAAACTCAAGATCTTCGCAATTTAACGTCGCAAAGGCCTTAAGATTACACTCACCAAATTTGAAGATGATCAGATTAAAACTGTAGGAGGAGTTCGTTAAAGTACGAGGCCTGAAAATGGCAAAAAGTGCACAAAAATCAGAGAGGAAGTTGAAAATGGCTGACTTCCTGTTGTGTTTAGAGCTACGCTCCAAGAGACTTTTTTGTAGGTATTAGGTCCTTACACATATGTACCGAATTTCGTACACGTACGTGGAACACAGCGGGAGGCGCACTCCGTTGAACTTTTATAGGTGGCGCTATCGAGCCATTTTGCCCCGCCCAATTCTGAAACCTATATCAGATGTAAATTTTCGCCAGTTCTGACGCGTGTGCAAAGTTTCGTGAGTTTTCGAGCATGTTTAGGCCCTCAAAAATGCAATTAAATGCGGAGAAGAATAATAATAATAATTAAAGCTGCAAGCAGCGATGAAAAGGGCCCTCGCACTCCTGCCACCGCCACCGGGCGCCTTTAGGAAAGGCCTTAAGATTGCACTCACTAAATTTGAAGAGGATCAGATCAAAACTGTAGGAGGAGTTCGTTAAAGTATAACGTCTGGAAATGGCAAAAACTGCACAAAATCTGAGAGGAAGTTCAAAATAGCTGACTTCCTGTTGTGTTTAGGGCTACGCTCCAAGATACTTTTTTGTAGGTATTGGGTCATTACATGTATGTACCAAATTTCATACCTGTACGTGAAACCAGGAGCCGGGGCAAAATGTAGGGGCAATAATTAAGCCATTTTGCCCCACCCAATTTTGAAAACCATATCACACGTAAATTTTCACCACTTCTGAAGCGTGTGCAAAGTTTCATGATTTTTCAAGCACGTTTTGTATTTGCCACACTTCCTGCTACCAGCAGGTGGCGCTATTGCTATAACCAAATATGAGCATGGTCAAGTGTTCAGGACAGGACTCTTATCAAACATGTGAAGTTTGGGGCAGATTGGACATCGTATTCCTGAGTTACTGCAGGCTGTTTGTGGTTGCCTAGCAACATCGGAACTGCAAGCAATATTGACAGAGAACTTATCTGATCATGCATAAATCACCAAAAGGCCGAAATTGGGTGAATGTTTGTCAGGCCGCCGAGGGCACACCCTTCGACGAAAACTCAAGATCTTCGCAATTTAACGTCGCAAAGGCCTTAAGATTACACTCACCAAATTTGAAGAGGATCAGATCAAATCTGTAGGAGGAGTTCGTTAAAGTACAACATCAGGAAATTATGAAAAACGCCCAAAATCTAGGAGGAAGTTCAAAATAGCTGACTTCCTGTTGTGTTTAGGGCTATGCTCCAAGAGACTTTTTTGTAGGTATTGGGTCATTACATGTATGTACCAAATTTCATACCTGTGCGTGAAACGTAGAGCCGGGGCAAAATGTGGGGGCAATAATTTACCGAATTTGCCCCACCCAATTTTGAAAACCATATCACACGTAAATTTTCACCACTTCTGAAGCGTGTGCAAAGTTTCATGAGTTTTCGAGCATGTTTAGACCCTCTAAAAAGCGATTCACTTAAGAGAAGAAGAAGAAGAAGAATAATAAACAGAGCAAAAACAATAGGGTCCTCTCACCATCGGTGCTCGGGCCCTAATAATTAAAGCTGCAAGCAGCGATGAAAGGGCCCTCGCACCCGTGCCATCAACACTCGGTGGCTTTAGGAAGACAGAGCATGGTTGGGAAATGTACATTTAAGGAGGTATATATAGTAATAGTATGTCAAAGTCAGTTACAAAATGTTTTGTATAATGGTGATAATAGCATGCTTCATGACTATGTTTCTAGCATGCTCAGTACACAATAATTATGTGGTTAGTACTGCATTACTGTGTTAACCATGTCAGTTTCTGTTGCCAGTAGGTGGCGTTATGACTATAACTGAATATGAGCATGGATGTGTGTTCAGGACAGAACTCTTATCAAACGTGTGAAGTTTGGTGCAAATTGGACATTGCCTTCTTGAGTAACAACAAAGTCATGTTTCATTGAATTAGCATTCTTTAGCACTTAGCTAAGCATTGTTAGCATGTTTTAACATGTTTCTAGCATGTTTAGAACTCAATGGCATTTTTAACATGTTGCTAGAACGGCATCAACGTGTTAAACATGTCACTTCCTGTTGCCAGTAGGTGGCGCTATTACTATAACTGAACATTCTCATGTAGATGTGTTCAGGCCATGACTCTTATCAAAAGTGTGAAGTTTGGGGCAGATTGGACATTCCATGCCTGAGTTACAGCAAATTCCTTTTTAATTGCAATAAAAGCATGCTTTAGCACTTAGCTAAGAGTTTGCTAGCATGTTTTAGCATGTTTCTAGTATGTTGTTAACATGTTTAACACTTGCTGGCACTTTTTTATATGTTATTAGGAGTCCATAACAGTGTTAAACATGTCACTTCCTGTTGCCAGCAGGTGGCGCTATGACTGTAACTGAATATAAGCATGGTCATGTGTTCAGGACAGAACGCTTATCAAACGTGTGAAGTTTGACGCAGATTGGACATTCCATGCCTGAGTTACAGCAAATTCATATTTAATTGCAGTAATATCATTTTTTAGCACTTAGCTAAGTGTTTGCTAGTATGTTTTAACATGTCTCTAGTATGTTGTTAGCATGTTTAGCATTTGATGGCACTTTTTTTATATGTTTTTATATGTCCACAACAGTGCTTAACATGTCACTTCCTGTTGCCAGCAGGTGGCACTATGACTGTAACTGAATATGAGCATGGTCATGTGTTCCGGACAGAACGTTTATTAAAAGTGTGAAGTTTGGTGCAGAATGGACATTGCCTTCTTGCGTAACAACAACATCCTGTTTCATTGAATTAGCATGCTTTAGCACTTAGCTAAGTATTGCTAGCATGTTTTAACATGTTTCTAGCATGTTTAGAAGTCAATGGCATTTTTAACATGTTGCTAGAATGGCATCAACGTGTTAAACATGACACTTCCTGTTACCAGTAGGTGGCGCTATTACTATAACTGAATATTCTCATGTAGATGTGTTCAGGACAGAACGCTTATCAAAAGTGTGAAGTTTGGGGCAGATTGGACATTCCATGCCTGAGTTACAGCAAATTCCTATTTAATTGCAATAATAGCATGCTTTAGCACTTAGCTAAGAGTTTGCTAGCATGTTTTAGCATGCTTCTAGTATGTTGTTAGCATGTTTAGCACTTGCTGGCACTTTTTTATATGTTATTAGGAGTCCATAACAGTGTTAAACATGTCACTTCCTGTTGCCAGCAGGTGGCGCTATGACTATAACTGAATATGAGCATGGTCATGTGTTCAGGACAGAACTCTTATCAAACGTGTGAAGTTTGGGGCAGATTGGACATTCCATGCCTGAGTTACAGCAACTTCCTGTTTCATGGCGAAACATCGAAATTTGTCAGGCCGCCGAGGACCCGCCCTTCGACGAAAACTCAAGATCTTCGCAATTTAACGTCGCAAAGGCCTTAAGATTACACTCACCAAATTTGAAGATGATCAGATTAAAACTGTAGGAGGAGTTCGTTAAAGTACAAGGCCTGAAAATGGCAAAAACTGCACAAAAATCTGAGAGGAAGTTCAAAATGGCTGACTTCCTGTTGTGTTTAGGGCTATGCTCCAAGAGACTTTTTTGTAGGTATTAGGTCATTACATGTATGTACCGAATTTCGTGCACGTACGTGGAACGTTGCGGGAGGCGCACTCCGTTGAACTTTTATAGGTGGCGCTATCGAGCCATTTTGCCCCGTCCAATTCTGAAACCTATATCAGATGTAAATTTTCGCCAGTTCTGACGCGTGTGCAAAGTTTTGTGAGTTTTCGAGCATGTTTAGGCCCTCAAAAATGCAATTAAATGCGGAGAAGAATAATAATAATAATAATAATAATAAACAGAGCAATTCCAAGAGGGTCCTCACACCATCGGTGCTCGGGCCCTAATAATAAACAGAGCAATTCCAAGAGGGTCCTCACACCATCGGTGCTCGGGCCCTAAATATAGCTGCGAGCAGCGATTACGGGCCCAAGCCGGTGGCACCGCAACCCCGGTGCCTTTAGTTACCTAAAGGCACCGGGGTGGCGGTACCGCCGGCTTTGGCCCGTATATATATATATATATATACGGGCCATATATATGGGCCTTATATATATATATATATACATATATATATATATATGTATATATACATATATATACATACATACATACATACACACACATACATATATATATATATATATATATATATTATTGTTCAAAAGTTTGGGGTCAGTAAGATTTTTAATGTTTTTAGGAGAAGTCTCTTCTGCTCACCAAGGCTGCATTTATTGATTAAAAATACAAACAAAAACAGTAATATTGTGAAATATTATTCCAATTTAAAACAGCTGTTTTCAATTTTAAAATATTTTACATAGTAATTCATTTCTGTGATCAAAGTTGAGTTTTCAGCATCATTACTCCAGTCTTCAGTGTCACATGATCCTTCAGAAATCATACTAATATGATGATTGATGCTCAATAAATATTCATTATTATTTTCAATGTTGAAAACAGTTGTGTACAGATTTTTTTTTTTTCAAAATGCTTTGATGAATGTAAAGTTCAAAAGAACAGCATATATTTCAAATATATATATTTTTAACATTATAAATGTCTTTACTGTAACTGTTGATCAGTTTAACTCATCCTTCATAAATAAAAGTACTGATTTCTTTTATTTCTTTCCCCCAAAAATAAAATTTTAATTATTACTAACCACAAACTTTTGAGCGGTACGTGTTTAACGTTACAAAAGCTTTATATTTCAGATAAATGCTGTTCTTTTGAACTTTCTATTCATCAAAGACTGTACACAACTGTTTTCGACATTTAAAATAATAATGAATGTTTCTTGAGTATCAATCATCATATTAGAATAATTTCTGAAGGATCATGTGACAGTGACGACTGGAGTAATGATGCTGAAAACTCAGCTTTGATCACAGGAATAAATAACAGTTTAAAATATATTAAAATAGAAAGCAGCTGTTTTAAATTGGAATACTATTTTACAATATTACTGTTTTTGTTTGTATTTTTTATCAAATAAATGCAGCCTTGGTGAGCAGAAGAAACTTCGCTTAAAAATCTTACTGACGCCAAACAGTAGTGTATATATATTATATTAAAATGTAAGGGATAAGACACAGGTAATTTTACTTGCCTGACCTGATTAGAACAATGAAAAAACTTAAATGAAAAAATGGAATCACTAAAACGAGGGCGCGATTGAACAGTGGACACATAAAAACATACTGTCATTTTGTTCAGAACATCATTCAAACTGCAAAGTGTTAACTTATATTTTTGTACAGTAGCAAAAAACACAACATTGTGCTTTTTTAAAATACATTTAAGCAATCCGCCTAGAAAATGAAACTAAAATGCTCACGGCTGCACAGGCATTCATAATGGTGCGCGTCCTCAGCGAGGAACGAGCAGAACAGAGTCAACGTTTTTTAGGTCATTCCTCCTTCCATAGAAATTTATTGAAAACGCTCGCTCTGCTCCGCACCATTATCAATGTCCGTGCGGACGAACATATTTTACTTTCGTTTTTAAGTTAGCGATTAAAAAGCCCCCAGCGGTGTCACACGTCAGTTAACCGGTGG
>NC_140209.1:58857742-58917742 GCF_951802725.1 Rutilus rutilus
GTGAAGTTTCATCAAGATCCGTTAATGTATGCAGAAGTTATACCACTTCGTGTTTCTCTTTTCTCGCCATAAATTCGTTTCCTCGCCACGGCCAAACCGTTCGAGATATCAAAAATCCGTCCGCAATTTAGAATCCTCAATGTCTTGACTTCATGCACACCGAGTTTGGTGGGGATTGGATGAATTCTCTAGCAGGAGTACTTCGCATTCCACAGCAAGCATTCTCCAAACAACCCATAATTGCCGACTTCCTGTTGGGCTGGCGTAAAACTTAGAGCACGAAAGTTGTTCAGCCCGATGTGATCTATATGTGTACCGAGTTTCATATCATTACATGCAAGTGTGTTTGATTTATGGACAAGTGTTCGGATCCCATTCCAGGGGGCGCTGTTGAGCCCCCCTGCCACACCCGGGTACCAGCTTCAGCCCAGCCCTGATGGCCGAGGGTTCTGACCTGTGTGCAAAGTTTCAAGAGTTTTCGAGCACGTTAAAGGCCCCAAAAGCCCCTGAAACCTTGAAAAACAGGAATTTTAAACAAATCTCACTCAAAAGACAAATGCCCCCACCCCTCACACACACAGAGACGCAGAGGCAGAGAGAGAGAGGGAGAGAATTCTACAAAAAATCACATTCAAACCAAAATATCTCACTTCCTGTTGGTCACAGCTTATGACTATAAATTAGAAAGTTGTCTGGCTTGATGAGAACAATATACATAACGATTTTTGTGACTCTACTTAATACTAAGCCCCCATTTTTGACTAAAGGTGGCGCTACTGAGCCCCTCACCACGCCCGTTTCTGAAACTTTGCACATGTCTACCGGCTAATAAATGTGATGTGTCTGTCGAGTTTCATCCAATTTCAAGTATGTTAAGAGTCTCAAAAGCATCTGAAAAGAATATTAAAGTTTGATGCGTTGCCACGGCAACAGTATTTAAGATATCAATAAACCTTTCACAGGTCTACATCTGCCGTGTGTCTACATTATACACATAAAGTTTGAAGCAAATCGGGTAAAAATAAGAGGTTGATTTCAAAGCATTTTGAAAGTGACACACTTCCTGCTGCCAGTTGGTGGCGCTATAACTTTGACTCACAATAGTCACATCCATGTGATCGGCCTCTTACAACGAACACACTGCAGAAGTTTCATCAAGATCAGTTAATGTATGCAGAAGTTATAACACACTTCCTGTTTATCTTTTCTCGCTATAAATTCGTTTCATCGCCACGGCCAAACCGTTCGAGATATCAAAAATCCGTCCGCAATTTAGCATCCTCAATATCTTGACTTCATGCTGACCGAGTTTGGTGTGGATCGGATCAATTCCCTAGGAGGAGTACATTAAATTCCACAGCATGCGTTTTTCAAACAACCCATAATAGCTGACTTCCTGTTGGGCAGAGCTAATAACTTAGAGTGCGAAAGTTGTTCGGCCCGATGAGATCTATATGTGTACCGAGTTTCATACTAATACGTTCTTGTATGTGTACAAGATTTAAGATTGTGTTCTAGGGGGCGCTGTTGAGCCCCCCTGCCACGCCCGGGTACCAGCTTCAGCCCGGCCCTAATGGCCGCAGGTTCTGACCTGTGTGCAAAGTTTCATGAGTTTTTGAGCACGTTAAAGGCCCCAAAAGCCCCCGAACCCTTGAACAACAATAATAATAAATATAGCTGCGAGCAGCGATTACGGGCCCAAGCCGGTGGCACCGCAACCCCGGTGCCTTTAGTTACCTAAAGGCACCGGGGTGGCGGTACCGCCGGCTTTGGTCCTCCATCGCTGCTCGCAGCTATAATTATATATATATATATATATATATATATATATATATATATATATATATATAAAAACATATATATATATATATGTATTTATATATGTGTATATATATATATATATATATATATATATATATATATATATATATATATACCGTTCAAAAGTTTGGGGTCAGGAAGATTTTTAATGTTTTTAGGAGAAGTCTCTTCTGCTCACCAAGGCTGCATTTATTGATTAAAAATACAAACAAAAACAGTAATATTGTGAAATATTATTCCAATTTAAAACAGCTGTTTTCAATTTTAAAATATTTTACATAGTAATTCATTTCTGTGATCAAAGTTGAGTTTTCAGCATCATTACTCCAGTCTTCAGTGTCACATGATCCTTCAGAAATCATACTAATATGATGATTGATGCTCAATAAATATTCATTATTATTTTCAATGTTGAAAACAGTTGTGTACAGATTTTTTTTTTTTTTCAAAATGCTTTGATGAATGTAAATTTCAAAAGAACAGCATATATTTCAAATATATATATTTTTAACATTATAAATGTCTTTACTGTAACTGTTGATCAGTTTAACTCATCCTTCATAAATAAAAGTACTGATTTATTTTATTTCTTTCCCCCAAAAATAAAATTTTAATTATTACTAACCCAAAACTTTTGAGCGGTAGTGTTTAACGTTACAAAAGCTTTAGATTTCAGATAAATGCTGTTCTTTTGAACTTTCTATTCATCAAAGTCTGTACACAACTGTTTTCGACATTTAAAATAATAATGAATGTTTCTTGAGTATCAATCATCATATTAGAATAATTTCTGAAGGATCATGTGACAGTGACGACTGGAGTAATGATGCTGAAAACTCAGCTTTGATCACAGGAATAAATAACAGTTTAAAATATATTAAAATAGAAAGCAGCTGTTTTAAATTGGAATAATATTTTACAATATTACTGTTTTTGTTTGTATTTTTAATCAAATAAATGCAGCCTTGGTGAGCAGAAGAAACTTCTCTGTTATGTGCGCGCCACAGACTGCACGCACGTCCGCTTAGAGTTCCGCCTTTTGCCTTCCGTCAATATTACGTTATTAGAAAAATATTTTTTTAGAGAATCGATTTTTTGACATTTGTGAATCGATTCAGAATCGTCCACGTCCGCATCGCGATGCATCTAAGAATCAATTTTTTCTCCCACCCCTAGATTTCATACAACAGGTTAATAAACAGTTACAATTAAGTCACTTACATTTTAGATGCAATGTTGACTGTTTTTGTTCTGTTTCAGCAGCGAAAATAGTTAAACAAAGATCACGGCAGAACCATCACGCATCACGTGTTTTCTCATAACTGAACGATTCAGCATTTTTAACGAATCGGTTGACTCAAAGATTGCATGATCAATCCATAAACATCTGTCTTAATCATGATCGACTCATTCGAACGAATCGTTTGAACGAATGAATCAATGACTCGCTTATTAAGATGGATGCCTGGCGACACCTAATGGCGGTTTAGTGTTGTTTAAAAGCATCATTCTTTCCCACATGTGTGTGATTTGTGTGTGCAACATTATCATTATTTTTCTTTCACTATTATATTAGCGATTTAAAAGCACCCACTCGTGTCACACGTCGATTAACCGGTGGGAAAATATCCCCAGACACATACCTAATAAATGTATATTTAAATACAATATTGGCCTACCTGGTAAAAAGTTTTATATACTATTTTGATGTCCTTTTGGACACAAGAGGGCAGTATAGCCCTATGTTTGCTTTTTTGTTGAACCAAATAGCACTAAATAGCCTGTTTTTAACTTTTTCATTCTTCTTGAATTGCAAAAACAGAATAAAATGGGTTTAGTTGTGATATTTGTATACTTTTATATAGAAATAAATGGTATATAATTACATTTTTAGAAGATTTTTAGTGTTTCCTTTTTGGACATTACTTTAATCCCTCGCCATAGCAAAACCGTTTGAGATATTTATTATCCATTCACAATTTAGCATATTTAATGTAGTTTCATCATGTTGAAAAAGTTTGGTACGAATAAAATAAATAGTTTAAGAGGAGTGGCTAAAAATTCAGAGGCTGATTTTGCAAAAAAATTCACATTCAGACCAAAATATCTGACTTCCTAATGGCCAGAGCTATTGAATGTAAATTAGAAAGTTGTCCGGCTTGATGAGAACAATATTCAAACTATTTTGTTTTTAACTGTAGTTAAAACTAACCCCCCCACTTTTGTCAAAAGCATGTTGAAAGTGACACACTTCCTGCTGCCAGTTGGTGGCGCTATAACTTTGACTCACAATAGCTACATCCATCTGATCGGCCTCTTACCACGAACACACTGCTGAAGTTTCATCAAGATCAGTTAATGTATGCAGAAGTTATTCCACTTCCGTGTTTCTCTTTTCTCGCCATAAATTCGATTCCTCGCCACAGCCAAACCGTTCGAGATATCAAAAATCCGTCCGCAATTTAGCATCCTCAAAGTCTTGACTACATGCACACCGAGTTTGAAGGGGACACGGTGAATTTTCTAGGAGGAGTATGTCACATTCCACAGCAAGCGTTTTCCAAACAACCCATAATAGCCGACTTCCTGTTGGGCTGGCGTAAAACTTGACCGGGGTAAAGTTGTTCGGCCCGATGAGATCTATATGTGTACCGAGTTTCATATTAATTCATGCGAGCGTGTTTGATATATGGATCAAGTTTTAGAACCCCGTTCAAGGGGGCGCTGTTGAGCCCCCCAGCCACGCCCGGGTACCAGCTTCAGCCCGGCCCTGATGGCCGTGGGTTCTGACCTGTGTGCAAAGTTTCAAGAGTTTTTGAGCACGTTAAGGACCCCAAAAGCCCCTGAAACCTTAATTAACAATATAAAAGCAATAGTCAAATCCCCCCCTCCCCTCACACACACACAGACACAGAGAGAGGGAGAGAAAATTCTTCAGAAAATCCACATTCAAACCAAAATATCTCTCTTCCTGTTGGTCAGAGATGGTTCATGTAAATTAGAAAGTTGTCCGTCTTGATGAGGACAATACACATACCAAGTTTTGTGATTCTAGGAAAAACTAAGCCCCCATTTTTGACTAAAGGTGGCGCTACTGAGCCATTCCACCACGCCCGTTTCTGAAACTTTGCACATGTCTACTGGCTAATAAATGTGATGTGTCTGTTGAGTTTCATGCAATTTCAAGTATGTTAAGAGTCTCAAAAGCATCAAAAAAGAATATTAAAGTTTGATGCGTTGCCACGGCAACAGTATCTAAGATATCAATAATCCTTTCACAGGTTTACATCTGCCGTGTGTCTACACTGTACACATAAAGTTTGAAGCAAATCGGGTAAAAATAAAACACTGATTTCAAAGCATTTTAAAAGTGATGTACTTCCTGCTGCCTGTTGGTGGCGCTATAACTTTGACTCACAATAGTCACATCTGTGCGATCGGCCTCTTACAACGAACACACAGCTGAAGTTTCATCAAGATCAGTTAATGTATGCAGAAGTTATAACACACTTCCTGTTTCATTTTTTCGCCATAAATTTGTTTCCTCGCCACGGCCAAACCGTTCGAGATATCAAAAATCCGTCCGCAATTTAGCATCCTCAATGTCTTGACTTCATGCACACCGAGTTTGGAGGCGAATCGATGAATTCCCTAGGAGGAGTACATTAAATTCCACAGCATGCGTTTCCAAACAACGCTAAATAGCCAACTTCCTGTTGGGCTGCCGTAAAAAGTAAGAGTACGAAAGTTGTTCGGCCCGATGAGATCTATATGTGTACCGAGTTTCATATTATTACATGCAAGCGTGTTTGATTTATGGACCAAGTTTTCGGACCCTGTTCAAGGGGGCGCTGTTGAGCCCCCCTGCCACGCCCGGGTACCAGCTTCAGCCCGGCCCTGATGGCCGCGGGTTCTGACCTGTGTGCAAAGTTTCAAGAGTTTTCGAGCATGATAAGAGCCCCAAAAGTGCCCGAAAGGTTGACAGAAAAATAATAAATAAATATAGCTGCGAGCAGCGATTACGGGCCCAAGCCGGTGGCACCGCAACCCCGGTGCCTTTCGTTACCTAAAGGCACCGGGGTGGCGGTACCGCCGGCTTTGGCCCTCCATCGCTGCTCGCAGCTATATTTATATATATATATATATATATATATACATACATAAATACACACACATACATATATATGTATATATATATATATATATATATATATTATTGTTCAAAAGTTTGGGGTCAGTAAGATTTTTAATGTTTTTAGGAGAAGTCTCTTCTGCTCACCAAGGCTGCATTTATTGATTAAAAATACAAACAAAAACAGTAATATTGTGAAATATTATTCCAATTTAAAACAGCTGTTTTCAATTTTAAAATATTTTACATAGTAATTCATTTCTGTGATCAAAGTTGAGTTTTCAGCATCATTACTCCAGTCTTCAGTGTCACATGATCCTTCAGAAATCATACTAATATGATGATTGATGCTCAATAAATATTCATTATTATTTTCAATGTTGAAAACAGTTGTGTACAGATTTTTTTTTTTTTTTTCAAAATGCTTTGATGAATGTAAAGTTCAAAAGAACAGCATATATTTCAAATATATATATTTTTTAACATTATAAATGTCTTTACTGTAACTGTTGATCAGTTTAACTCATCCTTCATAAATAAAAGTACTGATTTATTTTATTTCTTTCCCCCAAAATTAAAATTAAAATTATTATTGACCCCAAACTTCTGAACGGTAGTGTTTAATGTTACAAAAGCTTTAGATTTCAGATAAATGCTGTTCTTTTGAACTTTCTATTCATCAAAGACTGTACACAACTGTTTTAGACATTTAAAATAATAATGAATGTTTCTTGAGCATCAATCATCATATTAGAATCATTTCTGAAGGATCATGTGACAGTGACGACTGGAGTAATGATGCTGAAAACTCAGCTTTGATCACAGGAATAAATAACAGTTTAAAATATATTAAAATAGAAAGCAGCTGTTTTAAATTGGAATACTATTTTACAATATTACTGTTTTTGTTTGTATTTTTAATCAAATAAATGCAGCCTTGGTGAGCAGAAGAAACTTCTCTGTTATGTGCGCGCCACAGACTGCACGCACGTCCGCTTAGAGTTCCGCCTTTTGCCTTCCGTCAATATTACGTTATTAGAAAAATATTTTTTTAGAGAATCGATTTTTTGACATTTGTGAATCGATTCAGAATCGTCCACGTCCGCATCGCGATGCATCTAAGAATCAATTTTTTCTCCCACCCCTAGATTTCATACAACAGGTTAATAAACAGTTACAATTAAGTCACTTACATTTTAGATGCAATGTTGACTGTTTTTGTTCTGTTTCAGCAGCGAAAATAGTTAAACAAAGATCACGGCAGAACCATCACGCATCACGTGTTTTCTCATAACTGAACGATTCAGGATTTTTAACGAATCGGTTGACTCAAAGATTGAATGATCAATCCATAAACATCTGTCTTAATCATGATCGACTCATTCGAACGAATCGTTTGAACGAATGAATCAATGACTCGCTTATTAAGATGGATGCCTGGCGACACCTAATGGGGGTTTAGTGTTGTTTAAAAGCATCATTCTTTCCCACATGTGTGTGATTTGTGTGTGCAACATTATCATTATTTTTCTTTCACTATTATATTAGCGATTTAAAAGCACCCACTCGTGTCACACGTCGATTAACCGGTGGGAAAATATCCTCAGACACATACCTAATAAATGTATATTTAAATACAATATTGGCCTACCTGGTAAAAAGTTTTATATACTATTTTGATGTCCTTTTGGACACAAGAGGGCAGTATAGCCCTATGTTTGCTTTTTTGTTGAACCAAATAGCACTAAATAGCCTGTTTTTAACTTTTTCATTCTTCTTGAATTGCAAAAACAGAATAAAATGGGTTTAGTTGTGATATTTGTATACTTTTATATAGAAATAAATGGTATATAATTACATTTTTAGAAGATTTTTACTTTAATCCCTCGCCATAGCAAAACCGTTTGAGATATTTATTATCCATTCACAATTTAGCATATTTAATGTAGTTTCATCATGTTGAAAAAGTTTGGTACGAATAAAATAAATAGTTTAAGAGGAGTGGCTAAAAATTCAGAGGCTGATTTTGCAAAAAAATTCACATTCAGACCAAAATATCTGACTTCCTGATGGCCAGAGCTATTGAATGTAAATTAGAAAGTTGTCCGGCTTGATGAGAACAATATAAAAACTATTTTTTCTTTACTGTAGTTAAAACTAACCCCCCCACTTTTGTCTAAAGCATGTTGAAAGTGACACACTTCCTGCTGCCAGTTGGTGGCGCTATAACTTTGACTCACAATAGCTACATCCATCTGATCGGCCTCTTACCACGAACACACTGCTGAAGTTTCATCAAGATCAGTTAATGTATGCAGAAGTTATTCCACTTCCGTGTTTCTCTTTTCTCGCCATAAATTCGATTCCTCGCCACAGCCAAACCGTTCGAGATATCAAAAATCCGTCCGCAATTTAGCATCCTCAAAGTCTTGACTACATGCACACCGAGTTTGAAGGGGACACGGTGAATTTTCTAGGAGGAGTATTTCACATTCCACAGCAAGCGTTTTCCAAACAACCCATAATAGCCGACTTCCTGTTGGGCTGGCGTAAAACTTGACCGGGGTAAAGTTGTTCGGCCCGATGAGATCTATATGTGTACCGAGTTTCATATTAATTCATGCGAGCGTGTTTGATATATGGATCAAGTTTTAGAACCCCGTTCAAGGGGGCACTGTTGAGCCCCCCAGCCACGCCCGGGTACCAGCTTCAGCCCGGCCCTGATGTCCGTGGGTTCTGACCTGTGTGCAAAGTTTCAAGAGTTTTTGAGCACGTTAAGGACCCCAAAAGCCCCTGAAACCTTGATTAACAATATAAAAGCAATAGTCAAATCCCCCCCTCCCCTCACACACACACAGACACAGAGAGAGGGAGAGAAAATTCTTCAGAAAATCCACATTCAAACCAAAATATCTCTCTTCCTGTTGGTCGGAGATGGTTCATGTAAATTAGAAAGTTGTCCGGCTTGATGAGAACAATATACATAACGATTTTTGTGACTCTACTTAAAACTAAGCCCCCATTTTTGACTAAAGGTGGCGCTACTGAGCCCCTCACCACGCCCGTTTCTGAAACTTTGCACATGTCTACCGGCTAATAAATGTGATGTGTCTGTCGAGTTTCATCCAATTTCAAGTATGTTAAGAGTCTCAAAAGCATCTGAAAAGAATATTAAAGTTTGATGCGTTGCCACGGCAACAGTATTTAAGATATCAATAAACCTTTCACAGGTCTACATCTGCCGTGTGTTTACATTATACACATAAAGTTTGAAGCAAATCGGGTAAAAATAAGAGGGTGATTTCAAAGCATTTTGAAAGTGACACACTTCCTGCTGCCAGTTGGTGGCGCTATAACTTTGACTCACAATAGTCACATCCATGTGATCGGCCTCTTACAACGAACACACTGCGGAAGTTTCATCAAGATCAGTTAATGTATGCAGAAGTTATAACACACTTCCTGTTTATCTTTTCTCGCTATAAATTCGTTTCATCGCCACGGCCAAACCGTTCGAGATATCAAAAATCCATCCGCAATTTAGCATCCTCAATGTCTTGACTTCATGCTGACCGAGTTTGGTGTGGATCGGATCAATTCCCTAGGAGGAGTACATTAAATTCCACAGCATGCGTTTTTCAAACAACCCATAATAGCTGACTTCCTGTTGGGCAGAGCTAATAACTTAGAGTGCGAAAGTTGTTCGGCCCGATGAGATCTATATGTGTACCGAGTTTCATACTAATACGTTCTTGTATGTGTCCAAGATTTAAGATTGTTTTCTAGGGGGCGCTGTTGAGCCCCCCTGCCACGCCCGGGTACCAGCTTCAGCCCGGCCCTAATGGCCGCACGTTCTGACCTGCGTGCAAAGTTTCATGAGTTTTTGAGCACGTTAAAGGCCCCAAAAGCCCCCGAACCCTTGAAGAACAATAATAAATATAGCTGCGAGCAGCGATTACGGGCCCAAGCCGGTGGCACCGCAACCCCGGTGCCTTTAGTTACCTAAAGGCACCGGGGTGGCGGTACCGCCGGCTTGGGCCCTCCATCGCTGCTCGCAGCTATATTTATATATATATATATATATATATATATATATATATATACATACATACACACATACATATATATGTATATATATATATATATATATATATATATTATTGTTCAAAAGTTTGGGGTCAGTAAGATTTTTAATGTTTTTAGGAGAAGTCTCTTCTGCTCACCAAGGCTGCATTTATTGATTAAAAATACAAACAAAAACAGTAATATTGTGAAATATTATTCCAATTTAAAACAGCTGTTTTCAATTTTTAAATATTTTACATAGTAATTCATTTCTGTGATCAAAGTTGAGTTTTCAGCATCATTACTCCAGTCTTCAGTGTCACATGATCCTTCAGAAATCATACTAATATGATGATTGATGCTCAATAAATATTCATTATTATTTTCAATGTTGAAAACAGTTGTGTACAGATTTTTTTTTTCAAAATGCTTTGATGAATGTTAGTTCAAAAGAACAGCATATATTTCAAATATATATTTTTTTAACATTATAAATGTCTTTACTGTAACTGTTGATCACATCCTTCATAAATAAAAGTACTGATTTATTTTATTTATTTACCCCAAAAATAACATTTTAATTATTACTAACCCAAAACTTTTGAGCGGTAGTGTTTAACGTTACAAAAGCTTTAGATTTCAGATAAATGCTGTTCTTTTGAACTTTCTATTCATCAAAGACTGTACACAACTGTTTTCGACATTTAAAATAATAATGAATGTTTCTTGAGTATCAATCATCATATTAGAATAATTTCTGAAGGATCATGTGACAGTGACGACTGGAGTAATGATGCTGAAAACTCAGCTTTGATCACAGGAATAAATAACAGTTTAAAATATATTAAAATAGAAAGCAGCTGTTTTAAATTGGAATAATATTTTACAATATTACTGTTTTTGTTTGTATTTTTAATCAAATATATGCAGCCTTGGTGAGCAGAAGAAACTTCTCTGTTATGTGCGCGCCACAGACTGCACGCACGTCCGCTTAGAGTTCCGCCTTTTGCCTTCCGTCAATATTACGTTATTAGAAAAATATTTTTTTAGAGAATCGATTTTTTGACATTTGTGAATCGATTCAGAATCGTCCACGTCCGCATCGCGATGCATCTAAGAATAATTTTTTTCTCCCACCCCTAGATTTCATACAAATAAACAGTTACAATTAAGTCACTTACATTTTAGATGCAATGTTGACTGTTTTTGTTCTGTTTCAGCAGCGAAAATAGTTCAACAAAGATCACGGCAGAACCATCACTTATCACGTGTTTTCTCATAACTGAACGATTCAGCATTTTTAACGAATCGGTTGACTCAAAGATTGAATGATCAATCCATAAACATCTGTCTTAATCATGATCGACTCATTCGAACGAATCGTTTGAACGAATGAATCAATGACTCGCTTATTAAGATGGATGCCTGGCGACACCTAATGGCGGTTTAGTGTTGTTTATTCTTTCCCACATGTGTGTGATTTGTGTGTGCAACATTATCATTATTTTTCTTTCACTATTATATTAGCGATTTAAAAGCACCCACTCGTGTCACACGTCGATTAACCGGTGGGAAAATATCCTCAGACACATACCTAATAAATGTATATTTAAATACAATATTGGCCTACCTGGTAAAAAGTTTTATATACTATTTTGATGTCCTTTTGGACACAAGAGGGCAGTATAGCCCTATGTTTGCTTTTTTGTTGAACCAAATAGCACTAAATAGCCTGTTTTTAACTTTTTCATTCTTCTTGAATTGCAAAAACAGAATAAAATGGGTTTAGTTGTGATATTTGCATTCTTTTATATAGAAATAAATGGTATATAATTACATTTTTAGAAGATTTTTAGTGTTTCCTTTTTGGACATTACTTTAATCCCTCGCCATAGCAAAACCGTTTAAGATATTTATTATCCATTCACAATTTAGCATATTTAATGTAGTTTCATCATGTTGAAAAAGTTTGGTACGAATAAAATAAATAGTTTAAGAGGAGTGGCTAAAAATTCAGAGGCTGATTTAGCAAAAAAAATCACATTCAGACCAAAATATCTGACTTCCTGATGGCCAGAGCTATTGAATGTAAATTAGAAAGTTGTCCGGCTTGATGAGAACAATATACAAACTATTTTTTCTTTACTGTAGTTAAAACTAACCCCCCCACTTTTGTCAAAAGCATGTTGAAAGTGACACACTTCCTGCTGCCAGTTGGTGGCGCTATAACTTTGACTCACAATAGCTACATCGATCTGATCGGCCTCTTACCACGAACACACTGCTGAAGTTTCATCAAGATCAGTTAATGTATGCAGAAGTTATTCCACTTCGTGTTTCTCTTTTCTCGCCATAAATTCGATTCCTCGCCACAGCCAAACCGTTCGAGATATCAAAAATCTGTTCGCAATTTAGCATCCTCAATGTCTTGACTTCATGCTGACTGAGTTTGGAGGTGATTGAATGAATTCTCTAGGAGGAGTACATCACATTCCACAGCAAGCGTTTTCCAAACAACCCATAATAGCCGACTTCCTGTTGGGCTGGCGTGAAACTTGACAGAGGGAAAGTTGTTCGGCCCCATGAAATCTATATGTGTACCAAGTTTCATATTAATTCATGCAAGCGTATTTGATATATGGACCAAGTTTTCAGACCCTGTTCAAGAGGGCGCTGTTGAGCCCCCCTGCCACGCCCGTTTCTGAAACTTTTCACATGTCTACTGGCTAATAAGTGTTATGTGTCTGTCGAGTTTCATCCAATTTCAAGCATGTTAAGAGTCTCAAACGCATCCGAAAAGAATATTAAAATTTGATGCGTTGCCACGGCAACAGTATCTAAGATATCAATAATCCTTTCACAGGTCTACATCTGCCGTGTGTTTACATTATACACATAAAGTTTGAAGCAAATCGGGTAAAATTAAGAGGGTGACTTCAAAGCATTTTGAAAGGGACACACTTCCTGCTGCCAGTTGGTGGCGCTATAACTTTGACTCACAATAGTCACATCCTTGTGATCGGCCTCTTACAACAAACACACTGCGAAAGTTTCATCAAGATCAGTTAATGTATGCAGAAGTTATAACACACTTCCTGTGTACCATTATTCGCCATAAATTCGTTTCCTCGCCACAGCCAAACCGTTCGAGATATCAAAAATCCGTCCGCAATTTAGCATCCTCAATGTCTTGACTTCATGCACACCGAGTTTGGTTGTGATTGGACGAATATTCTAGGAGGAGTATTTCAAATTCCAGAGGATGCGTTTTTCAAACAACCCATAATAGTTGACTTCCTGTTGGGCTGGTGTAAAACTTAGAGCACGAAAGTTGTTCGGCCCGATGAGATCTATATGTGTACTGAGTTTCATATTATTATATGCAAGCGTGTTTGATTTATAGACCAAGTTTTCGGACACCATTCCAGGGGGCTCTGTCGAGCCCCCGTGCCACGCCCGGGTACCAGCTTCAGTCCGGCCCTGATGGCCGCAGGTTCTGATGTGTGTGCAAAATTTCAAGAGTTTTTGAGCATGTTAAGGGCCCCAAAAGTGCCCAAAAGGTTGACAAAATAATAATAATAATAATAAATAATCCTACCGGAAACAATAGGGCCTTCGCCCTTTCAGGGCTTGGGCCCTAATAATAATAAAATATAGCTGCGAGCAGCGATGGCGGGCCCAAGCCGGTGGCACCGCCACCCTGGTGCCTTTAGTTACACTTTAGTTACACTATATATATATATGTAACAAAAAATATATAATATATACATTATACATATGTAAAAAAAAAATATATATATATATATATATATATATATGGCGAGGCGAGGAACGGGCAGAGAAGTGCGAACGTTTTTGGACATTCATCATATTGCATTGGTTTTCATTTCTTGTCCTCAAACCGAGCACTAATCTGTTTATTTTTAAGTCACACATTCTCCATTGATTAAAAAAGACAATCAAATGTATTTTTTAATGGTAGTATTATTTTATACAGAAATAAATTATTTATAATTCAGATGAGAATAAAGTTAGTGTTAATTAAAATTGTAAGGAAAACAAATATATTGATCTAAAATCTACTATCATTTGCTGCAAATAGGTTGACTATTTATATTTATTATTATATTTTATTACGGCTGTAATGAACCGGCTGCGATGTCAAGATTGCAATGCTGGAATGCACAGTGTGTGTGTGTGTGTGTGTGTGTGTGTGTGTGTGTGTGAGGCGTGGGCGCGATCGAACAGTGGAAACATAAAAACATAGGCTACTCCGTCGGTTTGTTCATACAGGACATCATTTAAACTGCACTGTGTTCACTTATATTTATGTACACTCGCAATAAAACACAACATTGTGCTTTTGTAAAAAAACATTCAAGCAATCCAACCCCCGAAATGGCGCTATTTTTTAAATGAAACTAAAATGCTCACGGCTGCATGGGCAATAACACGTCTACAGCGAGGAATGAGCAGAACAGAGTGAATGTTTTTTAGTTCATTCCTACTGGACGTCCGTATTTCACTTTCGCTCATCATATACTCACCCTCATGTTGTTTTAATCCTTTATGAATTTCTTTCTTCTGCTGAACAGAAAGGAAGATATTTAGGAGAATGTCAGTAACCAGACAGTTTCTGATCCCATTGACTTCCATAGTAGGAAAAAAATGTATACTATGGAAGTCAATGAGACCAGAAACTGTCTGGTTACTGACATTCTTCTAAATATCTTCCTTTCTGTTCAGCAGAAGAAAGAAATTAATAAAGGATTGAAACAACATGAGGGTGAGTATATGATGACAGAATTTTCTATTTAAAGTGGAGTATCCCTTTAAGTTAGCGATTTAAAAGCCCCCGCCGCGGTGTCACACATCGATTAACCAGTGGGAAAAAATTCTCAGTCACATCGCTATTATATTTATATATAAATACAATATACAATGGGCCTACCTGATTTTGAACACAAGAGGGCAGTATAGCCCTATGTATGACTTTTTTTTTTACTAAATAGCGCATTCTGGCTGATTTTAAACTTGTACATAATTCTTGAATTGAAAAAAACTGAATAAACCCAAAACTAGTTCTGTTTCGGTTTAGTTCTGATATTTGTATAATTTTATATAAAAATAAATGGTGTATAATTAAATTTTAAGAAGATATGAGATGTTTTCTGATTCATTTTTTGACATTATTTTAATCCCTCGCCATGTCAAAACCGTTTGAAATATTTAATATCCGTTCACAATTTAGCATCTTTAATGTATTTTCATCGTGTTAAAAAAGTTTGGTGTGAATAAAAAAAAAAAACACTTAGCAGGAGTGGGTAAAAATGCAGAGGCTGAATTTGCAAATAAATCCACATTCAAACCAAAATATCTGACTTCCTGTTGGTCAGAGCTAATAACTGTCAATTAGAAAGTTGTCCGGCTCGATGAGACCAATATACGTACTGATTTTTGTAATTGTGGGTAAAACTAACACCACCACTTTTGTCAAAAACATTTTGAAAGTGACACACTTCCTGCTGCCAGTTGGTGGCGCTATAACTTTGACTCACAATAGTCACATCCATCTGATCGGCCTCTTACCACGAACACACTGCTGAAGTTTCATCACGATCAGTTAATGTGTGCAGAAGTTATAACACTTCGTGTTTCTCTTTTCTCGCCATAAATTCGTTTCCTCGCCACGGCCAAACCGTTTGAGATATCAAAAATCCGTCCGCAATTTAGAATCCTCAATGTCTTGACTTCATGCACACCGAGTTTGGTGGCGATTTAATTAATTCTCTAGGAGAAGTGTTTCAAATTCCACAGCAAGCGTTCTACAAACAACCCATAATTGCCGACTTCCTGTTGGGCTGGCGTAAAACTTAGAGCACGAAAGTTGTTCGGCCCGATGAGATCTATATTTGTACCGAGTTTCATATCATTACATGTAAGTGTGTTTGATTTATGGACAAGTGTTCGGATCCCGTTCCAGGGGGCGCTGTTGAGCCCCCCTGCCACGCCCGGGTACCAGCTTCAGCCCGGCCCTGATGGCCGCGGGTTCTGACCTGTGTGCAAAGTTTCAAGAGTTTTCGAGCACGTTAAAGGCCCCAAAAGCCCCTGAAACCTTGAAAAACAGGAATTTTAAACAAATCTCACTCAAAAGACAAATCCCCCCACCCCTCACACACACAGAGACGCAGAGGCAGAGAGAGAGAGAGAGAGAGAATTCTCAAAAAAATCACATTCAAACCAAAATATCTCACTTCCTGTTGGTCACAGCTTATGACTATAAATTAGAAAGTTGTCCGGCTTGATGAGAACAATATACATAACGATTTTTGTGACTCTATTTAAAACTAAGCCCCCATTTTTGACTAAAGGTGGCGCTACTGAGCCCCTCACCACGCCCGTTTCTGAAACTTTGCACATGTCTACTGGCTAATAAATGTGATGTGTCTGTCGAGTTTCATCCAATTTCAAGTATGTTAAGAGTCTCAAAAGCATCTGAAAAGAATATTAAAGTTTGATGCATTGCCACGGCAACAGTATTTAAGATATCAATAAACCTTTCACAGGTCTACATCTGCCGTGTGTCTACATTATACACATAAAGTTTGAAGCAAATCGGGTAAAAAGAAGAGGGTGATTTCAAAGCATTTTGAAAGTGACACACTTCCTGCTGCCAGTTGGTGGCGCTATAACTTTGACTCACAATAGTCACATCCATGTGATCGGCCTCTTACAACGAACACACTGCGGAAGTTTCATCAAGATCAGTTAATGTATGCAGAAGTTATAACACACTTCCTGTTTATCTTTTCTCGCTATAAATTCGTTTCCTCGCCACGGCCAAACCGTTCGAGATATCAAAAATCCGTCCGCAATTTAGCATCCTCAATGTCTTGACTTCATGCTGACCGAGTTTGGTGTGGATCGGATCAATTACCTAGGAGGAGTACATTAAATTCCACAGCATGCGTTTTTCAAACAACCCATAATAGCTGACTTCCTGTTGGGCAGAGCTAATAACTTAGAGTGCGAAAGTTGTTCGGCCCGATGAGATCTATATGTGTACCGAGTTTCATACTAATACGTTCTTGTATGTGTCCAAGATTTAAGATTGTGTTCTAGGGGGCGCTGTTGAGCCCCCCTGCCACGCCCGGGTACCAGCTTCAGCCCGGCCCTAATGGCCGCGGGTTCTGACCTGCGTGCAAAGTTTCATGAGTTTTTGAGCACTTTAAAGGCCCCAAAAGCCCCCGAACCCTTGAAGAACAATAATAATAATAATAATAATCCTAACGAAAACAATAGGGCCTTCGCCCCTTCAGGGCTTGGGCCCTAATAATCCTACCGAAAACAATAGGGCCTTCGCCCTTTCAGGGCTTGGGCCCTAATAATAATAAATAATCCTACCGAAAACAATAGGGCCTTCGCCCTTTCAGGGCTTGGGCCCTAATAAATAATCCTTAGAAGAACAATAGGGCTCTGCGCCCTTTCAGGGCTTGGGCCCTAATAATAATCCTAACGAAAACAATAGGGCCTTCGCCCCTTCAGGGCTTGGGCCCTAATAATCCTAACGAAAACAATAGGGCCTTCGCCCTTTCAGGGCTTGGGCCCTAAATATAGCTGCGAGCAGCGATTGCGGGCCCAAGCCGGTGGCACCGCCACCCTGGTGCCTTAGTGTAGGCACCGGGGTGGCGGTACCGCCGGCTTTGGCCCTCCATCGCTGCTCGCAGCTATATTTATATATATATATATATATATATATATATATATATATATTATACAAACATATACACACATATATATGTATTTATATATGTGTGTATATATATATATATATATATATATATATATATATATACCGTTCAAAAGTTTGGGGTCAGGAAGATTTTTTATGTTTTTAGGAGAAGTCTCTTCTGCTCACCAAGGCTGCATTTATTTGAATAAAAATACAAACAAAAACAGTAATATTGTGAAATATTATTCCAATTTAAAACAGCTGTTTTCTATTTTAAAATATTTTACACTGTAATTAATTTATGTGATCAAAGCTGAGTTTTCAGCATCATTACTCCTGTCTTCAGTGTCACATGATCCTTCAGAAATCATTCTAATATGATGATTGATGGTCAATAAATATTAATTATTATTTTCAATGTTGAAAACAGTTGTGTACAGATTTTTTTTCAAAATGCGTTGATGAATGTAAAGTTCAAAAGAACAGCATTTATTTCAAATATAAATTTTTTTAACATTATAAATGTATGTACTGTAACTTTTGATCAGTTTAACTCATTCTCGATGAATAAAAGTATTGATTTATTTTATTTCTTTCCCCCAAAATTTAAATTTAAATTATTACTGACCCCAAACTTCTGAACGGTAGTGTTTAATGTTACAAAAGCTTTAGATTTCAGATAAATGCTGTTCTTTTGAACTTTCTATTCATCAAAGACTGTACACAACTGTTTTCGACATTTAAAATAATAATGAATGTTTCTAGAGCATCAATCATCATATTAGAATAATTTCTGAAGGATCATGTGACAGTGACGACTGGAGTAATGATGCTGAAAACTCAGCTTTGATCACAGGAATAAATAACATTTTAAAATATATTAAAATAGAAAGCAGCTGTTTTAAATTGGAATACTATTTTACAATATTACTGTTTTTGTTTGTAATCAAATAAATGCAGCCTTGGTGAGCAGAAGAAACTTCGCTTAAAAATCTTACTGACCCCAAATTTTTGAACAGTAGTGTATATATATTATATAAAAATGTAAGGGATAAGACACAGATAATTTTACTTGCCTGACCTGATTAGAACAATGAAAAAACTTAAATGAAAAAATAACTTGGGAATCACTAAAACGAGGGCGCGATTGTACAGTGGACACATAAAAACATTCTCTGTCATTTTGTTTGGAACATCATTCAAACTGCAAAGTGTTAACTTATATTTTTGTACAGTAGCAATAAAACACAACATTGTGCATTTTTAAAATACATTCAAGCAATCCGCCCCGAAAATGAAACTAAAATGCTCACGGGCCACGGCTGCACAGGCATTCATAATGGTGCGCGTCCTCAGCGAGGAACGAGCAGAACAGAGTCAACGTTTTTTAGGTCATTGCTCCTTCCATAGGAATTTATTGAAAAAGCTCGCTCTGCTCCGCACCATTATCAATGTCCGTGCGGACGAACATATTTTACTTTCGTTTTTAAGTTAGCGATTAAAAAGCCCCCAGCGGTGTCACACGTCAGTTAACCGGTGGTAAAATATTCTCACTGTCACATACCTAGTATATTTTTATATAGATATAATAGGCCTACCTGATTTTGAACACAAGAGGGCAGTATAGCACTATGTTTGACTTTATTTATTTATTGTTTAGACTAAACAACCATTCTGGCAGTTTTTAAACTTAAACTTCATTCTTAAATTGAAAAAAAAGAATAAAATGAGTTAAGTTCTGATATTTGTATACTTTTATATAGTAATAAATGGTGTATAATTACATTTTTAGAATATATGAGCCTTTTACTGTTTACTTTTTAGACAATACTTTAATCCCTCGCCATAGCAAAACCGTTTGAGATATTTATTATCCGTTCACAATTTAGCATCATTAATATATTTTTATCATGTTGAAAAAGTTTGGTGGGAATAAAATAAACCACTTCGATAAAGGTGGCTAAAAATTCAGAGGCTGATTTTGCAAAAAAATCCACATTCAGACCAAAATATCTGACTTCCTGATGGTCAGAGCTAATGACTTTAAATTAGAAAGTTGTCCGGGTCGATGAGATCAATATATGAACTGAGTTTTTTTTACTGTAGTTAAAACTAACCCCCCCACTTTTGTCAAAAGCATGTTGAAAGTGACACACTTCCTGCTGCCAGTTGGTGGCGCTATAACTTTGAATCACAATAGCCACATCCATCTGATCGGCCTCTTACCACGAACACACTGGTGAAGTTTCATCAAGATCAGTTAATGTATGCAGCAGTTATTCCACTTCGTGTTTCTCTTTTCTCGCCATAAATTCGATTCCTCGCCACGGCCAAACCGTTCGAGATATCAAAAATCCGTCCGCAATTTAGCATCCTCAAAGTCTTGACTACATGCACACCGAGTTTGGAGGGGACACGGTGAATTTTCTAGGAGGAGTATTTCACATTCCACAGCAAGCGTTTTCCAAACAACCCATAATAGCCGACTTCCTGTTGGGCTGGCGTAAAACTTGACCAGGGGAAAGTTGTTCGGCACGATGAGATCTATATGTGTACCGAGTTTCATATTAATTCATGCAAGCGTGTTTGATATATGGACCAAGTTTTAGAACCCCGTTCAAGGGGGCGCTGTTGAGCCCCCCTGCCACGCCCGGGTACCAGCTTCAGCCCGGCCCTGATGGCCGTGGGTTCTGACCTGTGTGCAAAGTTTCAAGAGTTTTTGAGCACGTTAAGGACCCCAAAAGCCCCTGAAACCTTGATTAACAATATAAAAGCAATAGTCAAATCCCCCCCTCCCCTCACACACACACAGACACAGAGAGAGGGAGAGAAAATTCTTCAGAAAATCCACATTCAAACCAAAATATCTCTCTTCCTGTTGGTCGGAGATGGTTAATGTCAATTAGAAAGTTGTCCGTCTTGATGAGAACAATACACATACCAAGTTTTGTTGCTGTTGATAAAACTAACCGCCCCATTTATGACTAAAGGTGGCGCTACTGAGCCCCTCACCACGCCCGTTTCTGAAACTTTGCACATGTCTACGGGCTAATAAATGTGATGTGTCTGTCGAGTTTCATCCAATTTCAAGTATGTTAAGAGTCTCAAAAGCATCAAAAAAGAATATTAAAGTTTGAAGCGTTGCCATGGCAACAGTATTAAAGATATCAAAAATCCTTTCACAGGTCTACATCTGCCGTGTGTTTACATTATACACATAAAGTTTGAAGCAAATCGGGTAAAAATAAGAGGGTGATTTCAAAGCATTTTGAAAGTGACACACTTCCCGCTGCCAGTTGGTGGCGCTATAACTTTGACTCACAATAGTCACATCAATGTGATCGGCCTCTGACCACGAACACACTGCTGAAGTTTTATCAAGATCAGTCAATGTATGCAGAAGTTATAATACACTTCCTGTGTCCCATTATTCGCCATAAATTCGTTTCCTCGCCTTGGCCAAACCGTTCGAGATATCAAAAATCCGTCCGCAATTTATCATCCTCAATGTCTTGACTTCATGCACACCGAGTTTTGAGGCGAATGGATGAATTTCCTAGGAGGAGTACATCAAATTCCACAGCATGCGTTTTCCAAACAACCCATAATAGCCGACTTCCTGTTGGGCTGGCGTAAAAAGTAAAAGTACGAAAGTTGTTTGGCCCGATGAGATCTATATGTGTACCGAGTTTCATATTATTACATGCAAGCGTGTTTGATTTATGGACCAAGTTTTCGGACCCCGTTCCAGGGGGCGCTGTCGAGCCTCCCTGCCACGCCCGTGTCCCAGCTTCAGCCCGGCCCTAATGGCCGCGGGTTCTGACCCGTGTGCAAAGTTTCAAGAGTTTTCGAGCACGTTAAGGGCCCCAAAAGTGCCCGAAAGGTTGATAAAAAATAATAATAAAATATAGCTGCAAGCAGCGATTACGGGCCCAAGCCGGTGGCACCGCAACCCCGGTGCCTTTAGTTACCTAAAGGCACCGGGGTGGCGGTACCGCCGGCTTTGGCCCTCCATCGCTGCTCGCAGCTATATTTATATATATATATATATATATATATATATATATATATATACATACATACATACATACATATATAAATACACACACATACATATATATGTATATATATATATATGTATATATATATATATATATATATATATATTTATATATATATATATATATATATATATATATTATTGTTCAAAAGTTTGGGGTCAGTAAGATTTTTAATGTTTTTAGGAGAAGTCTCTTCTGCTCACCAAGGCTGCATTTATTGATTAAAAATACAAACAAAAACAGTAATATTGTGAAATATTATTCCAATTTAAAACAGCTGTTTTCAATTTTAAAATATTTTACATAGTAATTCATTTCTGTGATCAAAGTTGAGTTTTCAGCATCATTACTCCAGTCTTCAGTGTCACATGATCCTTCAGAAATCATACTAATATGATGATTGATGCTCAATAAATATTCATTATTATTTTCAATGTTGAAAACAGTTGTGTACAGATTTTTTTTTTTTCAAAATGCTTTGATGAATGTAAAGTTCAAAAGAACAGCATATATTTCAAATATATATATTTTTAACATTATAAATGTCTTTACTGTAACTGTTGATCAGTTTAACTCATCCTTCATAAATAAAAGTACTGATTTATTTTATTTCTTTCCCCCAAAAATAAAATTTTAATTATTACTAACCACAAACTTTTGAGCGGTAGTGTTTAACGTTACAAAAGCTGTTCTTTTGAACTTTCTATTCATCAAAGACTGTACACAACTGTTTTCGACATTTAAAATAATAATGAATGTTTCTTGAGTATCAATCATCATATTAGAATCATTTCTGAAGGATCATGTGACAGTGACGACTGGAGTAATGATGCTGAAAACTCAGCTTTGATCACAGGAATAAATAACAGTTTAAAATATATTAAAATAGAAAGCAGCTGTTTTAAATTGGAATACTATTTTACAATATTACTGTTTTTGTTTGTATTTTTAATCAAATAAATGCAGCCTTGGTGAGCAGAAGAAACTTCTCTGTTATGTGCGCGCCACAGACTGCACGCACGTCCGCTTAGAGTTCCGCCTTTTGCCTTCCGTCAATATTACGTTATTAGAAAAATATTTTTTTAGAGAATCGATTTTTTGACATTTGTGAATCGATTCAGAATCGTCCACGTCCGCATCGCGATGCATCTAAGAATCAATTTTTTCTCCCACCCCTAGATTTCATACAACAGGTTAATAAACAGTTACAATTAAGTCACTTACATTTTAGATGCAATGTTGACTGTTTTTGTTCTGTTTCAGCAGCGAAAATAGTTAAACAAAGATCACGGCAGAACCATCACGCATCACGTGTTTTCTCATAACTGAACGATTCAGCATTTTTAACGAATCGGTTGACTCAAAGATTGAATGATCAATCCATAAACATCTGTCTTAATCATGATCGACTCATTCGAACGAATCGTTTGAACGAATGAATCAATGACTCGCTTATTAAGATGAATGCCTGGCGACACCTAATGGCGGTTTAGTGTTGTTTAAAAGCATCATTCTTTCCCACATGTGTGTGATTTGTGTGTGCAACATTATCATTATTTTTCTTTCACTATTATATTAGCGATTTAAAAGCACCCACTCGTGTCACACGTCGATTAACCGGTGGGAAAATATCCTCAGACACATACCTAATAAATGTATATTTAAATACAATATTGGCCTACCTGGTAAAAAGTTTTATATACTATTTTGATGTCCTTTTGGACACAAGAGGGCAGTATAGCCCTATGTTTGCTTTTTTGTTGAACCAAATAGCACTAAATAGCCTGTTTTTAACTTTTTCATTCTTCTTGAATTGCAAAAACAGAATAAATGGGTTTAGTTGTGATATTTGTATACTTTTATATAGAAATAAATGGTATATAATTACATTTTTAGAAGATTTTTACTTTAATCCCTCGCCATAGCAAAACCGTTTGAGATATTTATTATCCATTCACAATTTAGCATATTTAATGTAGTTTCATCATGTTGAAAAAGTTTGGTACGAATAAAATAAATAGTTTAAGAGGAGTGGCTAAAAATTCAGAGGCTGATTTTGCAAAAAAATTCACATTCAGACCAAAATATCTGACTTCCTGATGGCCAGAGCTATTGAATGTAAATTAGAAAGTTGTCCGGCTTGATGAGAACAATATACAAACTATTTTTTCTTTACTGTAGTTAAAAGTAACCCCCCCACTTTTGTCAAAAGCATGTTGAAAGTGACACACTTCCTGCTGCCAGTTGGTGGCGCTATAACTTTGACTCACAATAGCTACATCCATCTGATCGGCCTCTTACCACGAACACACTGCTGAAGTTTCATCAAGATTAGTTAATGTATGCAGAAGTTATTCCACTTCCGTGTTTCTCTTTTCTCGCCATAAATTCGATTCCTCGCCACAGCCAAACCGTTCGAGATATCAAAAATCCGTCCGCAATTTAGCATCCTCAAAGTCTTGACTACATGCACACCGAGTTTGAAGGGGACACGGTGAATTTTCTAGGAGGAGTATTTCACATTCCACAGCAAGCGTTTTCCAAACAACCCATAATAGCCGACTTCCTGTTGGGCTGGCGTAAAACTTGACCGGGGTAAAGTTGTTCGGCCCGATGAGATCTATATGTGTACCGAGTTTCATATTAATTCATGCGAGCGTGTTTGATATATGGATCAAGTTTTAGAACCCCGTTCAAGGGGGCGCTGTTGAGCCCCCCAGCCACGCCCGGGTACCAGCTTCAGCCCGGCCCTGATAGCCGTGGGTTCTGACCTGTGTGCAAAGTTTCAAGAGTTTTTGAGCACGTTAAGGACCCCAAAAGCCCCTGAAACCTTGATTAACAATATAAAAGCAATAGTCAAATCCCCCCCTCCCCTCACACACATACAGACACAGAGAGAGGGAGAGAAAATTCTTCAGAAAATCCACATTCAAACCAAAATATCTCTCTTCCTGTTGGTCAGAGATGGTTCATGTAAATTAGAAAGTTGTCCGTCTTGATGAGAACAATACACATACCAAGTTTTGTGATTCTAGGAAAAACTAAGCCCCCATTTTTGACTAAAGGTGGCGCTACTGAGCCATTCCACCACCCCCGTTTCTGAAACTTTGCACATGTCTACTGGCTAATAAATGTGATGTGTCTGTTGAGTTTCATGCAATTTCAAGTATGTTAAGAGTCTCAAAAGCATCAAAAAATAATATTAAAGTTTGATGCATTGCCACGGCAACAGTATCTAAGATATCAATAATCCTTTCACAGGTTTACATCTGCCGTGTGTCTACATTGTACACATAAAGTTTGAAGCAAATCGGGTAAAAATAAGACACTGATTTCAAAGCATTTTGAAAGTGATGTACTTCCTGCTGCCTGTTGGTGGCGCTATAACTTTGACTCACAATAGTCACATCTGTGCGATCGGCCTCTTACAATGAACACACTGCTGAAGTTTAATCAAGATCAGTTAATGTATGCAGAAGTTATAACACACTTCCTGTTTCCATTATTCGCCATAAATTCGTGTCCTCGCCACGGCCAAACCGTTCGAGATATCAAAAATCCGTCCGCAATTTAGCATCCTCAATGTCTTGACTTCATGCTGACCGAGTTTGGAGGCGATTGGATGAATTCCCTAGGAGGAGTACATTAAATTCCACAGCATGCGTTTCCAAACAACCCATAATAGCCGACTTCCTGTTGGGCTGGCGTAAAACTTAGAGCACGAAAGTTGTTCGGCCTGATGAGATCTATATGTGTTCCGAGTTTCATATTATTACATGCAAGTGTGTTTGATTTATGGACAAGTGTTCGGATTCCGTACCAGGGGGCGCTGTTGAGCCCCCCTGCCACGCCCGGGTACCAGCTTCAGCCCGGCCCTAATGGCCGGGGGTTCTGACCTGCGTGCAAAGTTTCATGAGTTTTTGAGCACGTTAAAGGCCCCAAAAGCCCCCGAACCCTTGAAGAACAATAATAATAATAATAATAAATATAGCTGCGAGCAGCGATTACGGGCCCAAGCCGGTGGCACCGCAACCCCGGTGCCTTTAGTTACCTAAAGGCACCGGGGTGGCGGTACCGCCGGCTTTGGCCCTCCATCGCTGCTCGCAGCTATATTTATATATATATATATATATATATATATATATATATATATATATACATACATACATACACACACATACATATATATGTATATGTATATATATATATATATATATATATATATATATATATATATATATATATATATATACATACATACATACATACATACACATACGTATATATATATATGTATGTATATATATATATATATATATATATTATTGTTCAAAAGTTCGGGGTCAGTAAGATTTTTAATGTTTTTAGGAGAAGTCTCTTCTGCTCACCAAGGCTGCATTTATTGATTAAAAATACAAACAAAAACAGTAATATTGTGAAATATTATTCCAATTTAAAACAGCTGTTTTCAATTTTCAAATATTTTACATAGTAATTCATTTCTGTGATCAAAGTTGAGTTTTCAGCATCATTACTCCAGTCTTCAGTGTCACATGATCCTTCAGAAATCATACTAATATGATGATTGATGCTCAATAAATATTCATTATTATTTTCAATGTTGAAAACAGTTGTGTACAGATTTTTTTTTTCAAAATGCTTTGATGAATGTAAAGTTCAAAAGAACAGCATATATTTCAAAGATATATATTTTTAACATTATAAATGTCTTTACTGTAACTGTTGATCAGTTTAACTCATCCTTCATAAATAAAAGTACTGATTTATTTTATTTCTTTCCCCCAAAAATAAAATTGTAATTATTACTAACCACAAACTTTTGAGCGGTAGTGTTTAACGTTACAAAAGCTTTAGATTTCAGATAAATGCTGTTCTTTTGAACTTTCTATTCATCAAAGACTGTACACAACTGTTTTCGACATTTAAAATAATAATGAATGTTTCTTGAGTATCAATCATCATACAAGAATAATTTCTCAAGGATCATGTGACAGTGACGACTGAAGTAATGATGCTGAAAACTCAGCTTTGATCACAGGAATAAATAACAGTTTAAAATATATTAAAATAGAAAGCAGCTGTTTTAAATTGGAATAATATTTTACAATATTACTGTTTTTGTTTGTATTTTTAATCAAATAAATGCAGCCTTGGTGAGCAGAAGAAACTTCTCTGTTATGTGCGCGCCACAGACTGCACGCACGTCCGCTTAGAGTTGCGCCTTTTGCCTTCCGTCAATATTACGTTATTAGAAAAAATATTTTTTTAGAGAATCGATTTTTTTACATTTGTGAATCGATTCAGAATCGTCCACGTCCGCATCGCGATGCATCTAAGAATAATTTTTTTTCTCCCACCCCTAGATTTCATACAACAGGTTAATAAACAGTTACAATTAAGTCACTTACATTTTGGATGCAATGTTGACTGTTTTTGTTCTGTTTCAGCATCACGTGTTTTCTCATAACTGAACGATTCAGCATTTTTAACGAATCGGTTGACTCAAAGATTGAATGATCAATCCATAAACATCTGTCTTAATCATGATCGACTCATTCGAACGAATCGTTTGAACGAACGAATCAATGACTCGCTTATTAAGATGGATGCCTGGCGACACCTAATGGCGGTTTAGTGTTGTTTAAAAGCATCATTCTTTCCCACATGTGTGTGATTTGTGTGTGCAACATTATCATTATTTTTCTTTCACTATTATATTAGCGATTTAAAAGCACCCACTCGTGTCACACGTCGATTAACCGGTGGGAAAATATCTTCAGACACATACCTAATAAATGTATATTTAAATACAATATTGGCCTACCTGGTAAAAAGTTTTATATACTATTTTGATGTCCTTTTGGACACAAGAGGGCAGTATAGCCCTATGTTTGCTTTTTTGTTGAACCAAATAGCACTAAATAGCCTGTTTTTTACTTTTTCATTCTTCTTGAATTGCAAAAACAGAATAAAATGGGTTTAGTTGTGATATTTGTATACTTTTATATAGAAATAAATGGTATATAATTACATTTTTAGAAGATTTTTACTTTAATCCCTCGCCATAGCAAAACCGTTTGAGATATTTATTATCCATTCACAATTTAGCATATTTAATGTAGTTTCATCATGTTGAAAAAGTTTGGTACGAATAAAATAAATAGTTTAAGAGGAGTGGCTAAAAATTCAGAGGCTGATTTTGCAAAAAAATTCACATTCAGACCAAAATATCTGACTTCCTGATGGCCAGAGCTATTGAATGTAAATTAGAAAGTTGTCCGGCTTGATGAGTACAATATAGAAACAATTTTTTCTTTACTGTAGTTAAAAGTAACCCCCCCACTTTTGTCAAAAGCATGTTGAAAGTGACACACTTCCTGCTGCCAGTTGGTGGCGCTATAACTTTGACTCACAATAGCTACATCCATCTGATCGGCCTCTTACCACGAACACACTGCTGAAGTTTCATCAAGATCAGTTAATGTATGCAGAAGTTATTCCACTTCCGTGTTTCTCTTTTCTCGCCATAAATTCGATTCCTCGCCACAGCCAAACCGTTCGAGATATCAAAAATCCGTCCGCAATTTAGCATCCTCAAAGTCTTGACTACATGCACACCGAGTTTGAAGGGGACACGGTGAATTTTCTAGGAGGAGTATTTCACATTCCACAGCAAGCGTTTTCCAAACAACCCATAATAGCCGACTTCCTGTTGGGCTGGCGTAAAACTTGACCGGGGTAAAGTTGTTCGGCCCGATGAGATCTATATGTGTACCGAGTTTCATATTAATTCATGCGAGCGTGTTTGATATATGGATCAAGTTTTAGAACCCCGTTCAAGGGGGCGCTGTTGAGCCCCCCAGCCACGCCCGGGTACCAGCTTCAGCCCGGCCCTGATGGCCGTGGGTTCTGACTTGTGTGCAAAGTTTCAAGAGTTTTTGAGCACGTTAAGGACCCCAAAAGCCCCTGAAACCTTGATTAACAATATAAAAGCAATATTCAAATCCCCCCTCCCCTCACACACACAGAGACACAGAGAGAGGGAGAGAAAATTCTTCAGAAAATCCACATTCAAACCAAAATATCTCTCTTCCTGTTGGTCGGAGATGGTTAATGTCAATTAGAAAGTTGTCCGTCTTGATGAGAACAATACACATACCAAGTTTTGTTGCTGTTGATAAAACTAACCGCCCCATTTATGTCTAAAGGTGGCGCTACTGAGCCCCTCACCACGCCCGTTTCTGAAACTTTGCACATGTCTACGGGCTAATAAATGTGATGTGTCTGTCGAGTTTCATCCAATTTCAAGTATGTTAAGAGTCTCAAAAGCATCAAAAAAGAATATTAAAGTTTGAAGCTTTGCCATGGCAACAGTATTAAAGATATCAAAAATCCTTTCACAGGTCTACATCTGCCCAGTGTTTACATTATACACATAAAGTTTGAAGCAAATCGGGTAAAAATAAGAGGGTGATTTCAAAGCATTTTGAAAGTGACACACTTCCTGCTGCCAGTTGGTGGCGCTATAACTTTGACTCACAATAGTCACATCAATGTGATCGGCCTCTGACCACGAACACACTGCTGAAGTTTTATCAAGATCAGTCAATGTATGCAGAAGTTATAATACACTTCCTGTGTCCCATTATTCGCCATAAATTCGTTTCCTCGCCTTGGCCAAACCGTTCGAGATATCAAAAATCTGTCCGCAATTTATCATCCTCAATGTCTTGACTTCATGCACACCGAGTTTTGAGGCGAATGGATGAATTTCCTAGGAGGAGTACATCAAATTCCACAGCATGCGTTTTCCAAACAACCCATAATAGCCGACTTCCTGTTGGGCTGGCGTAAAACTTAGAGCACGAAAGTTGTTCAGCCCAATAAGATCTATATGTGTACCGAGTTTCATATTAATTCATGCAAGAGTGTTTGGTATATGGACCAAGTTTTCGGACCGCACTCGGACCCCATTCAAGGGGGCGCTGTCGAGCCCCCCTGCCACGCCCAGGTACCATCTTCAGCCCGGCCCTAATGGCCGCAGCTTCTGACCTGTGTGCAAAGTTTCATGAGTTTTTGAGCACGTTAAAGGCCCCAAAAGCCCCCGAACCCTTGAACAATAATAATAATAATAATAATAAATATAGCTGCGAGCAGCGATTGCGGGCCCAAGCCGGTGGCCCTCCATCGCTGCTCGCAGCTATATTTATATATATATATATATATATATATATATATATACACACACACACACACACACACACACACATATATATATATATATATATATAAGACAGAACATATTACTTGTATTACCTTATTCTGATTTTATGATACACTCAAAATATTCCACAACAAATCCTTTAAATTTAATGTAAAAATAAAAACGAAAGTAAGAAGTGTTGGGCTCACGTAACCCTCTCATTAGAATCAAAATGTTTCAATTTTTGCGATGTATTTGGATGCTAAACTATTCTTTATTATAGGCTTTGTACTTCACTCGTGTTCCAATATCGATGGAAAAAATCATCCTCTTCACACGCGCAAAAATGTGCTTGGAAACATCACAGTGGAGCTCTGCTTACTGTGAATGGTACAGATTGTACTACTGACTATTTAAACAGAGCAGTGTAATTCGTTTATGTTAGGTTGACTATTTTTATTATTATATTGTATTAGGGCTATAATGAATGTCAAGATTGCAATTCTGGAATGTGTGTGTGACGCGGTTGCGGTTGAACAGTGGACACAAAAACATAAATAAAATGTTTTAGTTAATTCCTACATCCATAGGAATACATTGAAAATGCTCGCTCTACTCCGCACCATTATCAATGTCTGTGCGGACGTCTGTATTTTACTAGTATATAGTATACTATAGTTAGCGATTTAAAAGCCCTCAGCGGTGTCTCATGTCGATTAACCGGTGGGAAAATTTTATCACAGTCACATCCCTAATATATTTATATATAAATACAATAGGCCTACCTGAAAGAGAATTTTACTTGCCCGACCAAAGTATAGCCTGATTAGAACGTCAATAACAAAAAAATAACTTGGGAATCACTAAAACGAGAGATTATTCTAATTTCATTACATTCATTTTAAGTTGCAATCAGCAGTTAAAAATATAACATATGATAGAGTTAAGCAACCTCACTTGACGAGTAGGCAACTATTTCCTGAATACAATCACGATTGAAACTGTGACATTGATTTCATACAACAGGTTACTAAACAGTTACAATTAAGTCACTTACATTTTAGATGCAATATTGACTGTTTTTGTTCTGTTTCAGCAGCAAAAATAGTTAAACAAAGATCACAGCAACTTGTTTTCTCATTACTGAATGATTCAGCATTTTGAAACGAATCGCTTGACTCAAAGATTCAATGGTCAATCCATAAACATCTGTCTCAATCATGAATGACTCAGTCATTGGAATGAATCGTTTGAACGAATGAATCAATGACTCGCTCATTAAGATGGTCGCCTGGCGACACCTAATGGCGGTTTAGTGTTATGTTTAAAAGTATCATTCTTTCCAACGTGCACCATTATCAATGTCCGTGCGGACGTCCGTTTTTTTACTTTCACTTTTATATTAGCGATTTAAAAGCACCCGCTCGTGTCACACGTCGCTTAACCGATGGGAAAATATCCTCACAGTCATATACCTAATAAATTTATATTTAAATACAATAGGCCTACCTAGTAAAACGTTTTATATACTATTTTGATATCCTTTTGGACACAAGAGGGCAGTATAGCCCTATGTTTGCTTTTTTGTTGAAACAAATAGCACTAAATAGCCTGTTTTTAACTTTTTCATACTTTTTGAATTGCAAAAACAGAATAAAATAGGTTTAGTTCTAATATTTGTATAATTTTATATAAAAATAAATGGTGTATAATTAAATTTTAAGAATATATGAGATGTTTTCTGATTCCTTTTTTGACATTATTTTAATCCCTCGCCATGTCAAAACCGTTTGAAATATTTAATATCCGTTCACAATTTAGCATCTTTAATGTATTTTCATCGTGTTAAAAAAGTTTGGTGTGAATAAAAAAAAAAACACTTAGCAGGAGTGGGTAAAAAGCAGAGGCTGAATTTGCAAATAAATCCACATTCAAACCAAAATATCTGACTTCCTATTGGTCGAAGCTAATAACTGTATATTAGAAAGTTGTCCGGCTCGATGAGACCAATGTACGTACTGATTTTTAAAACTGTGGGTAAAACTAACCCCCCCACTTTTGTCAAAAGCATTTTGAAAGTGACACACTTCCTGCTGCCAGTTGGTGGCGCTATAACTTTGACTCACAATAGTTACATCCATCTGATCGGCCTCTTACCACGAACACACTGGTGAAGTTTCATCAAGATCCGTTAATGTATGCAGAAGTTATACCACTTCGTGTTTCTCTTTTCTCGCCATAAATTCGTTTCCTCGCCACGGCCAAACCGTTCGAGATATCAAAAATCCGTCCGCAATTTAGAATCCTCAATGTCTTGACTTCATGCACACCGAGTTTGGTGGGGATTGGATGAATTCTCTAGGAGGAGTACTTCGCATTCCACAGCAAGCGTTCTCCAAACAACCCATAATTGCCAACTTCCTGTTGGGCTGGCGTAAAACTTAGAGCACGAAAGTTGTTCAGCCCGATGTGATCTATATGTGTACAGAGTTTCATATCATTACATGCAAGTGTGTTTGATTTATGGACAAGTGTTCGGATCCCATTCCAGGGGGCGCTGTTGAGCCCCCCTGCCACACCCGGGTACCAGCTTCAGCCAAGCCCTGATGGCCGAGGGTTCTGACCTGTGTGCAAAGTTTCAAGAGTTTTCGAGCACGTTAAAGGCCCCAAAAGCCCCTGAAACCTTGAAAAACAGGAATTTTAAACAAATCTCACTCAAAAGACAAATCCCCCCACCCCTCACACACACAGAGACGCAGAGGCAGAGAGAGAGAGGGAGAGAATTCTACAAAAAATCACATTCAAACCAAAATATCTCACTTTCTGTTGGTCACAGCTTATGACTATAAATTAGAAAGTTGTCCGGCTTGATGAGAACAATATACATAACGATTTTTGTGACTCTACTTAAAACTAAGCCCCCATTTTTGACTAAAGGTGGCGCTACTGAGCCCCTCACCACGCCCGTTTCTGAAACTTTGCACATGTCTACCGGCTAATAAATGTGATGTGTCTGTCGAGTTTCATCCAATTTCAAGTATGTTAAGAGTCTCAAAAGCATCTGAAAAGAATATTAAAGTTTGATGCGTTGCCACGGCAACAGTATTTAAGATATCAATAAACCTTTCACAGGTCTACATCTGCCGTGTGTCTACATTATACACATAAAGTTTGAAGCAAATCGGGTAAAAATAAGAGGGTGATTTCAAAGCATTTTGAAAGTGACACACTTCCTGCTGCCAGTTGGTGGCGCTATAACTTTGACTCACAATAGTCACATCCATGTGATCGGCCTCTTACAACGAACACACTGCGGAAGTTTCATCAAGATCAGTTAATGTATGCAGAAGTTATAACACACTTCCTGTTTATCTTTTCTCGCTATAAATTCGTTTCATCGCCACGGCCAAACCGTTCGAGATATCAAAAATCCGTCCGCAATTTAGCATCCTCAATATCTTGACTTTATGCTGACCGAGTTTGGTGTGGATCGGATCAATTCCCTAGGAGGAGTACATTAAATTCCACAGCATGCGTTTTTCAAACAACCCATAATAGCTGACTTCCTGTTGGGCAGAGCTAATAACTTAGAGCGCGAAAGTTGTTCGGCCCGATGAGATCTATATGTGTACCGAGTTTCATACTAATACGTTCTTGTATGTGTCCAAGATTTAAGATTGTGTTCTAGGGGGCGCTGTTGAGCCCCCCTGCCACGCCCGGGTACCAGCTTCAGCCCGGCCCTAATGGCCGCGGGTTCTGACCTGCGTGCAAAGTTTCATGAGTTTTTGAGCACGTTAAAGGCCCCAAAAGCCCCCGAACCCTTGAAGAACAATAATAATAATAATAATAAATATAGCTGCGAGCAGCGATTGCGGGCCCAAGCCGGTGGCACCGCCACCCCGGTGCCTTTAGTTACCTAAAGGCACCGGGGATGGCGGTGCCACCGGCTTTGGCCCTCCATCGCTGCTCGCAGCTATATTTATATATATATATATATATATATATATATATATACACACACACACACACACATATATATATATATATATATATGTATATAAATATCTATATATATACATATATATATATATGTATATAAATATCTATATATATACACACACACACACACACACACACACATATATATATATATATATATATATATATATATATATATATATATATATATACTTATATATATACGTATATATATATATATAAATATAAGACAGAAAATTTTACTTGTCTTACCTTATTCTGATTTTATGATACACCCAAAATATTCCACAACAAATCCTTTAAATTTAATGTAAAAATAAAAACGAAAGTAAGCAGTGTTGGTCTCACGTAACCCTCTCATTAGAATCAAAATGTTTCAATATTTGCGATGTATTTGGATGCTAAACTATTCTTTATTATAGGCTTTGTACTTCACTCGTGTTCCAATATCGATGGAAAAAATCATCCTCTTCACACGCGCAAAAATGTTCTTGGAAACATCACAGTGGAGCTCTGCTTACTGTGAATGGTACAGATTGTACTACTGACTATTTAAACAGAGCAGTGTAATTCGTTTATGTTAGGTTGACTATTTTTATTATTATATTGTATTAGGGCTATAATGAACAGGCTGCGATGTCAAGATTGCAATTCTGGAATGTGTGTGTGTGTGTGACGCGGTTGCGGTTGAACAGTGGACACAAAAACATAAATAAAATGTTTTGGTTAATTCCTACATCCATAGGAATAAATTGAAAATGCTCGCTCTACTCCGCACCATTATCAATGTCTGTGCGGACGTCTGTATTTTACTAGTATATAGTATACTATAGTTAGCGATTTAAAAGCGCTCAGTGGTGTCACACGTCGATTAACCGGTGGGAAAATGTTATCACAGTCACATCCCTAATATATTTATATATAAATACAATAGGCCTACCTGAAAGAGAATTTTACTTGCCCGACCAGAGTATAGCCTGATTAGAACGTCAATAACAAAAAAATAACTTGGGAATCACTAAAACGAGAGATTATTCTAATTTCATTACATTCATTTTAAGTTGTAATCATCAGTTAATAATAAATGTATTACTGATCAATGGTAACAGGGTTGCACTGCTGAGGCTCATGCTGCTTCTCCAGGAGAATTGTAAACAAATGAGCGCAGCACACAAAAAAGCAACCCAGTTAACAACATACTGACTATAAAAATTACAAATATGGAGTTTTTATATATTTTATAACATATGATAGAGTTAAGCAACCTCACTTGACGAGTAGGCAACTATTTCCTGAATACAATCACGATTGAAACTGTGACATTGATTTCATACAACAGGTTAATAAACAGTTACAATTAAGTCACTTACATTTTAGATGCAATATTGACTGTTTTTGTTCTGTTTCAGCAGCAAAAATAGTTAAACAAAGATCACAACAACTTGTTTTCTCATTACTGAATGATTCAGCATTTTGAAACGAATCGCTTGACTCAAAGATTCAATGGTCAATCCATAAACATCTGTCTCAATCATGAATGACTCAGTCATTGGAACGAATCATTTGAACGAATGAATCAATGACTCGCTCATTAAGATGGTCGCCTGGCGACACCTAATGGCGGTTTAGTGTTATGTTTAAAAGTATCATTCTTTCCAACGTGCACCATTATCAATGTCCGTGCGGACGTCCGTTTTTTTACTTTCACTTTTATATTAGCGATTTAAAAGCACCCACTCGTGTCACACGTCGATTAACCGGTGGGAAAATATCCTCAGACACATACCTAATAAATGTATATTTAAATACAATATTGGCCTACCTGGTAAAAAGTTTTATATACTATTTTGATGTCCTTTTGGACACAAGAGGGCAGTATAGCCCTATGTTTGCTTTTTTGTTGAACCAAATAGCACTAAATAGCCTGTTTTTAACTTTTTCATTCTTCTTGAATTGCAAAAACAGAATAAAATGGGTTTAGTTGTGATATTTGTATACTTTTATATAGAAATAAATGGTATATAATTACATTTTTAGAAGATTTTTAGTGTTTCCTTTTTGGACATTACTCCCTCGCCATAGCAAAACCGTTTGAGATATTTATTATCCATTCACAACTTAGCATATTTAATGTAGTTTCATCATGTTGAAAAAGTTTGGTACGAATAAAATAAATAGTTTAAGAGGAGTGGCTAAAAATTCAGAGGCTGATTTTGCAAAAAAATTCACATTCAGACCAAAATATCTGACTTCCTGATGGCCAGAGCTATTGAATGTAAATTAGAAAGTTGTCCGGCTTGATGAGAACAATATAAAAACTATTTTTTCTTTACTGTAGTTAAAACTAACCCCCCCACTTTTGTCTAAAGCATGTTGAAAGTGACACACTTCCTGCTGCCAGTTGGTGGCGCTATAACTTTGACTCACAATAGCTACATCCATCTGATCGGCCTCTTACCACGAACACACTGCTGAAGTTTCATCAAGATCAGTTAATGTATGCAGAAGTTATTCCACTTCCGTGTTTCTCTTTTCTCGCCATAAATTCGATTCCTCGCCACAGCCAAACCGTTCGAGATATCAAAAATCCGTCCGCAATTTAGCATCCTCAAAGTCTTGACTACATGCACACCGAGTTTGAAGGGGACACGGTGAATTTTCTAGGAGGAGTATTTCACATTCCACAGCAAGCGTTTTCCAAACAACCCATAATAGCCGACTTCTTGTTGGGCTGGCGTAAAACTTGACCGGGGTAAAGTTGTTCGGCCCGATGAGATCTATATGTGTACCGAGTTTCATATTAATTCATGCGAGCGTGTGTGATATATGGATCAAGTTTTAGAACCCCGTTCAAGGGGGCGCTGTTGAGCCCCCCAGCCACGCCCGGGTACCAGCTTCAGCCCGGCCCTGATGGCCGTGGGTTCTGACCTGTGTGCAAAGTTTCAAGAGTTTTTGAGCACGTTAAGGACCCCAAAAGCCCCTGAAACCTTGATTAACAATATAAAAGCAATATTCAAACCCCCCCCCCCCCCCCTCCCCTCACACACACACAGACACAGAGAGAGGGAGAGAAAATTCTTCAGAAAATCCACATTCAAACCAAAATATCTCTCTTCCTGTTGGTCGGAGATGGTTCATGTAAATTAGAAAGTTGTCCGTCTTGATGAGAACAATACACATACCAAGTTTTGTGATTCTAGGAAAAACTAAGCCCCCATTTTTGACTAAAGGTGGCGCTACTGAGCCATTCCACCACGCCCGTTTCTGAAACTTTGCACATGTCTACTGGCTAATAAATGTGATGTGTCTGTTGAGTTTCATGCAATTTCAAGTATGTTAAGAGTCTCAAAAGCATCAAAAAAGAATATTAAAGTTTGATGCGTTGCCACGGCAACAGTATCTAAGATATCAATAATCCTTTCACAGGTTTACATCTGCCGTGTGTCTACATTGTACACATAAAGTTTGAAGCAAATCGGGTAAAAATAAGACACTGATTTCAAAGCATTTTGAAAGTGATGTACTTCCTGCTGCCTGTTGGTGGCGCTATAACTTTGACTCACAATAGTCACATCTGTGCGATCGGCCTCTTACAACGAACACACTGCTGAAGTTTCATCAAGATCAGTTAATGTATGCAGAAGTTATAACACACTTCCTGTTTCATTTTTTCGCCATAAATTTGTTTCCTCGCCACGGCCAAACCGTTCGAGATATCAAAAATCCGTCCGCAATTTAGCATCCTCAATGTCTTGACTTCATGCACACCGAGTTTGGAGGCGAATCGATGAATTCCCTAGGAGGAGTACATTAAATTCCACAGCATGCGTTTCCAAACAACGCTAAATAGCCAACTTCCTGTTTGGCTGGCGTAAAACTTAGAGCACGAAAGTTGTTCGGCCGGATGAGATCTATATGTGTACCGAGTTTCATATTATTACATGCAAGCGTGTTTGATTTATGGACACGTGTTCGGATCCCGTTCCAGGGGGCGCTGTCGAGCCCCCCTGCCACGCCCGGGTACCAGCTTCAGTCCGGCCCTGATGGCCGCGGGTTCTGACGTGTGTGCAAAATTTCAAGAGTTTTCGAGCATGTTAAGAGCCCCAAAAGTGCCCGAAAGGTTGACAAAATAATAATAATAATAATAATAAATAATCCTACCGGAAACAATAGGGCCTTCGCCCTTTCAGGGCTTGGGCCCTAATAATCCTAACGAAAACAATAGGGCCTTCGCCCCTTCAGGGCTTGGGCCCTAATAATCCTAACGAAAACAATAGGGCCTTCGCCCTTTCAGGGCTTGGGCCCTAAATATAGCTGCGAGCAGCGATTGCGGGCCCAAGCCGGTGGCACCGCCACCCTGGTGCCTTAGTGTAGGCACCGGGGTGGCGGTACCGCCGGCTTTGGCCCTCCATCGCTGCTCGCAGCTATATTTATATATATATATATATATATATATATATATATATATTATACAAACATATACACACATATATATGTATTTATATATGTGTGTATATATATATATATATATATATATATATATATATATATATATACCGTTCAAAAGTTTGGGGTCAGGAAGATTTTTTATGTTTTTAGGAGAAGTCTCTTCTGCTCACCAAGGCTGCATTTATTTGAATAAAAATACAAACAAAAACAGTAATATTGTGAAATATTATTCCAATTTAAAACAGCTGTTTTCAATTTTAAAATATTTTACACTGTAATTAATTTATGTGATCAAAGCTGAGTTTTCAGCATCATTACTCCTGTCTTCAGTGTCACATGATCCTTCAGAAATCATTCTAATATGATGATTGATGGTCAATAAATATTAATTATTATTTTCAATGTTGAAAACAGTTGTGTACAGATTTTTTTTCAAAATGCGTTGATGAATGTAAAGTTCAAAAGAACAGCATTTATTTCAAATATAAATTTTTTTAACATTATAAATGTATGTACTGTAACTTTTGATCAGTTTAACTCATTCTCGATGAATAAAAGTATTGATTTATTTTATTTCTTTCCCCCAAAATTTAAATTTAAATTATTACTGACCCCAAACTTCTGAACGGTAGTGTTTAATGTTACAAAAGCTTTAGATTTCAGATAAATGCTGTTCTTTTGAACTTTCTATTCATCAAAGACTGTACACAACTGTTTTCGACATTTAAAATAATAATGAATGTTTCTAGAGCATCAATCATCATATTAGAATAATTTCTGAAGGATCATGTGACAGTGACGACTGGAGTAATGATGCTGAAAACTCAGCTTTGATCACAGGAATAAATAACATTTTAAAATATATTAAAATAGAAAGCAGCTGTTTTAAATTGGAATACTATTTTACAATATTACTGTTTTTGTTTGTAATCAAATAAATGCAGCCTTGGTGAGCAGAAGAAACTTCGCTTAAAAATCTTACTGACCCCAAATTTTTGAACAGTAGTGTATATATATTATATAAAAATGTAAGGGATAAGACACAGATAATTTTACTTGCCTGACCTGATTAGAACAATGAAAAAACTTAAATGAAAAAATAACTTGGGAATCACTAAAACGAGGGCGCGATTGTACAGTGGACACATAAAAACATTCTCTGTCATTTTGTTTGGAACATCATTCAAACTGCAAAGTGTTAACTTATATTTTTGTACAGTAGCAATAAAACACAACATTGTGCATTTTTAAAATACATTCAAGCAATCCGCCCCGAAAATGAAACTAAAATGCTCACGGGCCACGGCTGCACAGGCATTCATAATGGTGCGCGTCCTCAGCGAGGAACGAGCAGAACAGAGTCAACGTTTTTTAGGTCATTGCTCCTTCCATAGGAATTTATTGAAAAAGCTCGCTCTGCTCCGCACCATTATCAATGTCCGTGCGGACGAACATATTTTACTTTCGTTTTTAAGTTAGCGATTAAAAAGCCCCCAGCGGTGTCACACGTCAGTTAACCGGTGGTAAAATATTCTCACTGTCACATACCTAGTATATTTTTATATAGATATAATAGGCCTACCTGATTTTGAACACAAGAGGGCAGTATAGCACTATGTTTGACTTTATTTATTTATTGTTTAGACTAAACAACCATTCTGGCAGTTTTTAAACTTAAACTTCATTCTTAAATTGAAAAAAAAGAATAAAATGAGTTAAGTTCTGATATTTGTATACTTTTATATAGTAATAAATGGTGTATAATTACATTTTTAGAATATATGAGCCTTTTACTGTTTACTTTTTAGACAATACTTTAATCCCTCGCCATAGCAAAACCGTTTGAGATATTTATTATCCGTTCACAATTTAGCATCATTAATATATTTTTATCATGTTGAAAAAGTTTGGTGGGAATAAAATAAACCACTTCGATAAAGGTGGCTAAAAATTCAGAGGCTGATTTTGCAAAAAAATCCACATTCAGACCAAAATATCTGACTTCCTGATGGTCAGAGCTAATGACTTTAAATTAGAAAGTTGTCCGGGTCGATGAGATCAATATATGAACTGAGTTTTTTTTACTGTAGTTAAAACTAACCCCCCCACTTTTGTCAAAAGCATGTTGAAAGTGACACACTTCCTGCTGCCAGTTGGTGGCGCTATAACTTTGAATCACAATAGCCACATCCATCTGATCGGCCTCTTACCACGAACACACTGGTGAAGTTTCATCAAGATCAGTTAATGTATGCAGCAGTTATTCCACTTCGTGTTTCTCTTTTCTCGCCATAAATTCGATTCCTCGCCACGGCCAAACCGTTCGAGATATCAAAAATCCGTCCGCAATTTAGCATCCTCAAAGTCTTGACTACATGCACACCGAGTTTGGAGGGGACACGGTGAATTTTCTAGGAGGAGTATTTCACATTCCACAGCAAGCGTTTTCCAAACAACCCATAATAGCCGACTTCCTGTTGGGCTGGCGTAAAACTTGACCAGGGGAAAGTTGTTCGGCACGATGAGATCTATATGTGTACCGAGTTTCATATTAATTCATGCAAGCGTGTTTGATATATGGACCAAGTTTTAGAACCCCGTTCAAGGGGGCGCTGTTGAGCCCCCCTGCCACGCCCGGGTACCAGCTTCAGCCCGGCCCTGATGGCCGTGGGTTCTGACCTGTGTGCAAAGTTTCAAGAGTTTTTGAGCACGTTAAGGACCCCAAAAGCCCCTGAAACCTTGATTAACAATATAAAAGCAATAGTCAAATCCCCCCCTCCCCTCACACACACACAGACACAGAGAGAGGGAGAGAAAATTCTTCAGAAAATCCACATTCAAACCAAAATATCTCTCTTCCTGTTGGTCGGAGATGGTTAATGTCAATTAGAAAGTTGTCCGTCTTGATGAGAACAATACACATACCAAGTTTTGTTGCTGTTGATAAAACTAACCGCCCCATTTATGACTAAAGGTGGCGCTACTGAGCCCCTCACCACGCCCGTTTCTGAAACTTTGCACATGTCTACGGGCTAATAAATGTGATGTGTCTGTCGAGTTTCATCCAATTTCAAGTATGTTAAGAGTCTCAAAAGCATCAAAAAAGAATATTAAAGTTTGAAGCGTTGCCATGGCAACAGTATTAAAGATATCAAAAATCCTTTCACAGGTCTACATCTGCCGTGTGTTTACATTATACACATAAAGTTTGAAGCAAATCGGGTAAAAATAAGAGGGTGATTTCAAAGCATTTTGAAAGTGACACACTTCCCGCTGCCAGTTGGTGGCGCTATAACTTTGACTCACAATAGTCACATCAATGTGATCGGCCTCTGACCACGAACACACTGCTGAAGTTTTATCAAGATCAGTCAATGTATGCAGAAGTTATAATACACTTCCTGTGTCCCATTATTCGCCATAAATTCGTTTCCTCGCCTTGGCCAAACCGTTCGAGATATCAAAAATCCGTCCGCAATTTATCATCCTCAATGTCTTGACTTCATGCACACCGAGTTTTGAGGCGAATGGATGAATTTCCTAGGAGGAGTACATCAAATTCCACAGCATGCGTTTTCCAAACAACCCATAATAGCCGACTTCCTGTTGGGCTGGCGTAAAAAGTAAAAGTACGAAAGTTGTTTGGCCCGATGAGATCTATATGTGTACCGAGTTTCATATTATTACATGCAAGCGTGTTTGATTTATGGACCAAGTTTTCGGACCCCGTTCCAGGGGGCGCTGTCGAGCCTCCCTGCCACGCCCGTGTCCCAGCTTCAGCCCGGCCCTAATGGCCGCGGGTTCTGACCCGTGTGCAAAGTTTCAAGAGTTTTCGAGCACGTTAAGGGCCCCAAAAGTGCCCGAAAGGTTGATAAAAAATAATAATAAATAATCCTTAGAAGAACAATAGGGCTCTGCGCCCTTTCAGGGCTTGGGCCCTAATAATAATAAAATATATATATATATATATATATATATATATATATATATACACACACACACACACACACACACACACATATATATATATATATATATATATATATATATATATATATATATTTATAAGACAGAACATATTACTTGTATTACCTTATTCTGATTTTATGATACACTCAAAATATTCCACAACAAATCCTTTAAATTTAATGTAAAAATAAAAACGAAAGTAAGAAGTGTTGGTCTCACGTAACCCTCTCATTAGAATCAAAATGTTTCAATTTTTGCGATGTATTTGGATGCTAAACTATTCTTTATTATAGGCTTTGTACTTCACTCGTGTTCCAATATCGATGGAAAAAATCATCCTCTTCACACGCGCAAAAATGTTCTTGGAAACATCACAGTGGAGCTCTGCTTACTGTGAATGGTACAGATTGTACTACTGACTATTTAAACAGAGCAGTGTAATTCGTTTATGTTAGGTTGACTATTTTTATTATTATATTGTATTAGGGCTATAATGAATGTCAAGATTGCAATTCTGGAATGTGTGTGTGACGCGGTTGCGGTTGAACAGTGGACACAAAAACATAAATAAAATGTTTTAGTTAATTCCTACATCCATAGGAATACATTGAAAATGCTCGCTCTACTCCGCACCATTATCAATGTCTGTGCGGACGTCTGTATTTTACTAGTATATAGTATACTATAGTTAGCGATTTAAAAGCCCTCAGCGGTGTCACATGTCGATTAACCGGTGGGAAAATTTTATCACAGTCACATCCCTAATATATTTATATATAAATACAATAGGCCTACCTGAAAGAGAATTTTACTTGCCCGACCAAAGTATAGCCTGATTAGAACGTCAATAACAAAAAAATAACTTGGGAATCACTAAAACGAGAGATTATTCTAATTCCATTACATTCATTTTAAGTTGCAATCAGCAGTTAATAATAAATGTATTACTGATCAATGGTAACAAGGTTGCACTGCTGAGGCTCATGCTGCTTCTCCAGGAGAATTGTAAACAAATGAGCGCAGCACACAAAAAAGCAACCCAGTTAACAACATACTGACTATAAAAATTACAAATATGGAGTTTTTATATATTTTATAACATATGATAGAGTTAAGCAACCTCACTTGACGAGTAGGCAACTATTTCCTGAATACAATCACGATTGAAACTGTGACATTGATTTCATACAACAGGTTAATAAACAGTTACAATTAAGTCACTTACATTTTAGATGCAATATTGACTGTTTTTGTTCTGTTTCAGCAGCAAAAATAGTTAAACAAAGATCACAGCAACTTGTTTTCTCATTACTGAATGATTCAGCATTTTGAAACGAATCGCTTGACTCAAAGATTCAATGGTCAATCCATAAACATCTGTCTCAATCATGAATGACTCAGTCATTGGAATGAATCGTTTGAACGAATGAATCAATGACTCGCTCATTAAGATGGTCGCCTGGCGACACCTAATGGCGGTTTAGTGTTATGTTTAAAAGTATCATTCTTTCCAACGTGCACCATTATCAATGTCCGTGCGGACGTCCGTTTTTTTACTTTCACTTTTATATTAGCGATTTAAAAGCACCCGCTCGTGTCACACGTCGCTTAACCGATGGGAAAATATCCTCACAGTCATATACCTAATAAATTTATATTTAAATACAATAGGCCTACCTAGTAAAACGTTTTATATACTATTTTGATATCCTTTTGGACACAAGAGGGCAGTATAGCCCTATGTTTGCTTTTTTGTTGAAACAAATAGCACTAAATAGCCTGTTTTTAACTTTTTCATACTTTTTGAATTGCAAAAACAGAATAAAATAGGTTTAGTTCTAATATTTGTATAATTTTATATAAAAATAAATGGTGTATAATTAAATTTTAAGAATATATGAGATGTTTTCTGATTCCTTTTTTGACATTATTTTAATCCCTCACCATGTCAAAACCGTTTGAAATATTTAATATCCGTTCACAATTTAGCATCTTTAATGTATTTTCATCGTGTTAAAAAAGTTTGGTGTGAATAAAAAAAAAAACACTTAGCAGGAGTGGGTAAAAAGCAGAGGCTGAATTTGCAAATAAATCCACATTCAAACCAAAATATCTGACTTCCTATTGGTCGAAGCTAATAACTGTATATTAGAAAGTTGTCCGGCTCGATGAGACCAATGTACGTACTGATTTTTAAAACTGTGGGTAAAACTAACCCCCCCACTTTTGTCAAAAGCATTTTGAAAGTGACACACTTCCTGCTGCCAGTTGGTGGCGCTATAACTTTGACTCACAATAGTTACATCCATCTGATCGGCCTCTTACCACGAACACACTGGTGAAGTTTCATCAAGATCCGTTAATGTATGCAGAAGTTATACCACTTCGTGTTTCTCTTTTCTCGCCATAAATTCGTTTCCTCGCCACGGCCAAACCGTTCGAGATATCAAAAATCCGTCCGCAATTTAGAATCCTCAATGTCTTGACTTCATGCACACCGAGTTTGGTGGGGATTGGATGAATTCTCTAGGAGGAGTACTTCGCATTCCACAGCAAGCGTTCTCCAAACAACCCATAATTGCCAACTTCCTGTTGGGCTGGCGTAAAACTTAGAGCACGAAAGTTGTTCAGCCCGATGTGATCTATATGTGTACAGAGTTTCATATCATTACATGCAAGTGTGTTTGATTTATGGACAAGTGTTCGGATCCCATTCCAGGGGGCGCTGTTGAGCCCCCCTGCCACACCCGGGTACCAGCTTCAGCCCAGCCCTGATGGCCGAGGGTTCTGACCTGTGTGCAAAGTTTCAAGAGTTTTCGAGCACGTTAAAGGCCCCAAAAGCCCCTGAAACCTTGAAAAACAGGAATTTTAAACAAATCTCACTCAAAAGACAAATCCCCCCACCCCTCACACACACAGAGACGCAGAGGCAGAGAGAGAGAGGGAGAGAATTCTACAAAAAATCACATTCAAACCAAAATATCTCACTTTCTGTTGGTCACAGCTTATGACTATAAATTAGAAAGTTGTCCGGCTTGATGAGAACAATATACATAACGATTTTTGTGACTCTACTTAAAACTAAGCCCCCATTTTTGACTAAAGGTGGCGCTACTGAGCCCCTCACCACGCCCGTTTCTGAAACTTTGCACATGTCTACCGGCTAATAAATGTGATGTGTCTGTCGAGTTTCATCCAATTTCAAGTATGTTAAGAGTCTCAAAAGCATCTGAAAAGAATATTAAAGTTTGATGCGTTGCCACGGCAACAGTATTTAAGATATCAATAAACCTTTCACAGGTCTACATCTGCCGTGTGTCTACATTATACACATAAAGTTTGAAGCAAATCGGGTAAAAATAAGAGGGTGATTTCAAAGCATTTTGAAAGTGACACACTTCCTGCTGCCAGTTGGTGGCGCTATAACTTTGACTCACAATAGTCACATCCATGTGATCGGCCTCTTACAACGAACACACTGCGGAAGTTTCATCAAGATCAGTTAATGTATGCAGAAGTTATAACACACTTCCTGTTTATCTTTTCTCGCTATAAATTCGTTTCATCGCCACGGCCAAACCGTTCGAGATATCAAAAATCCGTCCGCAATTTAGCATCCTCAATATCTTGACTTCATGCTGACCGAGTTTGGTGTGGATCGGATCAATTCCCTAGGAGGAGTACATTAAATTCCACAGCATGCGTTTTTCAAACAACCCATAATAGCTGACTTCCTGTTGGGCAGAGCTAATAACTTAGAGCGCGAAAGTTGTTCGGCCCGATGAGATCTATATGTGTACCGAGTTTCATACTAATACGTTCTTGTATGTGTCCAAGATTTAAGATTGTGTTCTAGGGGGCGCTGTTGAGCCCCCCTGCCACGCCCGGGTACCAGCTTCAGCCCGGCCCTAATGGCCGCGGGTTCTGACCTGCGTGCAAAGTTTCATGAGTTTTTGAGCACGTTAAAGGCCCCAAAAGCCCCCGAACCCTTGAAGAACAATAATAATAATAATAAATATAGCTGCGAGCAGCGATTGCGGGCCCAAGCCGGTGGCACCGCCACCCCGGTGCCTTTAGTTACCTAAAGGCACCGGGGATGGCGGTGCCACCGGCTTTGGCCCTCCATCGCTGCTCGCAGCTATATTTATATATATATATATATATATATATATATACACACACACACACACACACACATATATATATATATATATATATATATATATATATATATATGTATATAAATATCTATATATATACATATATATATATATATGTATATAAATATCTATATATATACACACACACTCACACACACACACACACATATATATATATATATATATGTATATAAATATCTATATATATATACATATATATTAGGGATGGGCATTCGATTAAATTTTCTTAGTCGATCGTCGGGAGAATTAACGATCGACTATCGATTAATCATTAATATTTTTATATTGAAATTCATTATTTCTTTAACTTTTTATAAATTAAAAATGCAATGAAAATACAAAAATAGCCTACAGTTTGTTTGTCCTCGATGAGATCTTTATTACAAGAAGATCAACTTGTGGCAGTGAAACTGGACGTTCGGTAGACTTGAAGATATGCCCTGCGGTGCTCTAAAACAGCGGAACCTGCAGCTGCGAGCCGGCGTTCTTAAACAGAGACCCATGGCCACTTCATCCGTTTTCTGTGATCGGATAGCTATCCGATCGTGAAAAGACCAAATGTAAATGCCCTCCGAAACGCATTCGAGACGGATTTAAATCCGATCGCTCAAACCACTTCAGGAGGAGATCTGAGACGCATTCCAGACGAAACTGGACAAGTGTAAATGCATCTGGTTGTTGAAACCACATATGTAAATTTGACTTATCCCAAAAATGCTAAGAAATAAACGTGTGAGAGCGTGTTATAGGCTATATGTCATGTTATAGCCAGATATGACGACGCTACTTCAACACGCATCACCACAGATGAGCATCTATCAAGCCAACGTGCAAACTATCGCAAATCAAAGTGAAAGCCATTCATCAACACACAATCATCTTCATTAAAAGTAAAGAACCGAAATGATCTTACCAGGGCTGTTGCCGCAATATCTTGTTGCGGTCTTTGATTTAGACATTTTCGCTGATGATCAATAAAATGCAGCTCGTTGCTTTCGGTGACGTGCAACAATTTAAATATGCATATAGCGCGGGAATTCAAGATCGGATTTATATCCGTTTTGCAAAAACACATTTATGTGACCAGGTGTGGCCTAAATGGAATCGTTTTGATAATTCAGATAGCTATCCGATCTGAGAAAACGCATGACGTTCCCATAGAACTTCTGCACCAGTCTGATTTCTGTTGAGAAAGATAAGCATGTTGACATGATCTGGGATCAGACGCGACCGCAACCTGGTGACAGCCAGTCCAGCCGCCGAAAACACCCGCTCTGAGGGGACTGACGTTGCCGGGATGCACAGGTAGCTCCGCGCTAAAATTAATTCCATTGCTTCAAGACTCACACTCTACGCAACGCAACCTGCATTAGTTTAATCGATAACAAATAAACGTGATCGACGAAATTCTTAACGATCAATTATCGATCGTCGATTAATCATGCCCATCCCTAATATATATATATGTATATAAATATCTATATATACACACACACACACACACACACACACACATATATATATATATATATATATATATATATATATATATATATATATATATATATATATATATACTTATATATATACGTATATATATAAATATAAGACAGAAAATTTTACTTGTCTTACCTTATTCTGATTTTATGATACACCCAAAATATTCCACAACAAATCCTTTAAATTTAATGTAAAAATAAAAACGAAAGTAAGCAGTGTTGGTCTCACGTAACCCTCTCATTAGAATCAAAATGTTTCAATATTTGCGATGTATTTGGATGCTAAACTATTCTTTATTATAGGCTTTGTACTTCACTCGTGTTCCAATATCGATGGAAAAAATCATCCTCTTCACACGCGCAAAAATGTTCTTGGAAACATCACAGTGGAGCTCTGCTTACTGTGAATGGTACAGATTGTACTACTGACTATTTAAACAGAGCAGTGTAATTCGTTTATGTTAGGTTGACTATTTTTATTATTATATTGTATTAGGGCTATAATGAACAGGCTGCGATGTCAAGATTGCAATTCTGGAATGTGTGTGTGTGTGTGTGACGCGGTTGCGGTTGAACAGTGGACACAAAAACATAAATAAAATGTTTTAGTTAATTCCTACATCCATAGGAATAAATTGAAAATGCTCGCTCTACTCCGCACCATTATCAATGTCTGTGCGGACGTCTGTATTTTACTAGTATATAGTATACTATAGTTAGCGATTTAAAAGCGCTCAGTGGTGTCACACGTCGATTAACCGGTGCCCGGTGGGAAAATGTTATCACAGTCACATCCCTAATATATTTATATATAAATACAATAGGCCTACCTGAAAGAGAATTTTACTTGCCCGACCAGAGTATAGCCTGATTAGAACGTCAATAACAAAAAAATAACTTGGGAATCACTAAAACGAGAGATTATTCTAATTTCATTACATTCATTTTAAGTTGCAATCAGCAGTTAATAATAAATGTATTACTGATCAATGGTAACAAGGTTGCACTGCTGAGGCTCATGCTGCTTCTCCAGGAGAATTGTAAACAAATGAGCGCAGCACACAAAAAAGCAACCCAGTTAACAACATACTGACTATAAAAATTACAAATATGGAGTTTTTATATATTTTATAACATATGATAGAGTTAAGCAACCTCACTTGACAAGTAGGCAACTATTTCCTGAATACAATCACGATTGAAACTGTGACATTGATTTCATACAACAGGTTAATAAACAGTTACAATTAAGTCACTTACATTTTAGATGCAATATTGACTGTTTTTGTTCTGTTTCAGCAGCAAAAATAGTTAAACAAAGATCACAGCAACTTGTTTTCTCATTACTGAATGATTCAGCATTTTGAAACGAATCGCTTGACTCAAAGATTCAATGGTCAATCCATAAACATCTGTCTCAATCATGAATGACTCAGTCACTGGAACGAATCATTTGAACGAATGAATCAATGACTCGCTCATTAAGATGGTCGCCTGGCGACACCTAATGGCGGTTTAGTGTTATGTTTAAAAGTATCATTCTTTCCAACGTGCACCATTATCAAAGTCCGTGCGGACGTCCGTTTTTTTACTTTCACTTTTATATTAGCGATTTAAAAGCACCCACTCGTGTCACACGTCGATTAACCGGTGGGAAAATATCCTCAGACACATACCTAATAAATGTATATTTAAATACAATATTGGCCTACCTGGTAAAAAGTTTTATATACTATTTTGATGTCCTTTTGGACACAAGAGGGCAGTATAGCCCTATGTTTGCTTTTTTGTTGAACCAAATAGCACTAAATAGCCTGTTTTTAACTTTTTCATTCTTCTTGAATTTGTATACTTTTATATAGAAATAAATGGTATATAATTACATTTTTAGAAGATTTTTAGTGTTTCCTTTTTGGACATTAATCCCTCGCCATAGCAAAACCGTTTGAGATATTTATTATCCATTCACAACTTAGCATATATAATGTAGTTTCATCATGTTGAAAAAGTTTGGTACGAATAAAATAAATAGTTTAAGAGGAGTGGCTAAAAATTCAGAGGCTGATTTTGCAAAAAAATTCACATTCAGACCAAAATATCTGACTTCCTGATGGCCAGAGCTATTGAATGTAAATTAGAAAGTTGTCCGGCTTGATGAGAACAATATAAAAACTATTTTTTCTTTACTGTAGTTAAAACTAACCCCCCCACTTTTGTCTAAAGCATGTTGAAAGTGACACACTTCCTGCTGCCAGTTGGTGGCGCTATAACTTTGACTCACAATAGCTACATCCATCTGATCGGCCTCTTACCACGAACACACTGCTGAAGTTTCATCAAGATCAGTTAATGTATGCAGAAGTTATTCCACTTCCGTGTTTCTCTTTTCTCGCCATAAATTCGATTCCTCGCCACAGCCAAACCGTTCGAGATATCAAAAATCCGTCCGCAATTTAGCATCCTCAAAGTCTTGACTACATGCACACCGAGTTTGAAGGGGACACGGTGAATTTTCTAGGAGGAGTATTTCACATTCCACAGCAAGCGTTTTCCAAACAACCCATAATAGCCGACTTCCTGTTGGGCTGGCGTAAAACTTGACCGGGGTAAAGTTGTTCGGCCCGATGAGATCTATATGTGTACCGAGTTTCATATTAATTCATGCGAGCGTGTTTGATATATGGATCAAGTTTTAGAACCCCGTTCAAGGGGGCGCTGTTGAGCCCCCCAGCCACGCCCGGGTACCAGCTTCAGCCCGGCCCTGATGGCCGTGGGTTTTGACCTGTGTGCAAAGTTTCAAGAGTTTTTGAGCACGTTAAGGACCCCAAAAGCCCCTGAAACCTTGATTAACAATATAAAAGCAAGAGTCAAATCCCCCCCTCCCCTCACACACACACAGACACAGAGAGAGGGAGAGAAAATTCTTCAGAAAATCCACATTCAAACCAAAATATCTCTCTTCCTGTTGGTCGGAGATGGTTCATGTAAATTAGAAAGTTGTCCGTCTTGATGAGAACAATACACATACCAAGTTTTGTGATTCTAGGAAAAACTAAGCCCCCATTTTTGACTAAAGGTGGCGCTACTGAGCCATTCCACCACGCCCGTTTCTGAAACTTTGCACATGTCTACTGGCTAATAAATGTGATGTGTCTGTTGAGTTTCATGCAATTTCAAGTATGTTAAGAGTCTCAAAAGCATCAAAAAAGAATATTAAAGTTTGATGCGTTGCCACGGTAACAGTATCTAAGATATCAATAATCCTTTCACAGGTTTACATCTGCCGTGTGTCTACATTGTACACATAAAGTTTGAAGCAAATCGGGTAAAAATAAGACACTGATTTCAAAGCATTTTGAAAGTGACATATTCCTGCTGCCAGTTGGTGGCGCTATAACTTTGACTCACAATAGTCACATCCATGTGATCGGCCTCTTACCACGAACACACTGCTGAAGTTTCATCAAGATCAGTTAATGTATGCAGAAGTTATAACACACTTCCTGTTTCATTTTTTCGCCATAAATTTGTTTCCTCGCCACGGCCAAACCGTTCGAGATATCAAAAATCCGTCCGCAATTTAGCATCCTCAATGTCTTGACTTCATGCACACCGAGTTTGGAGGCGAATCGATGAATTCCCTAGGAGGAGTACATTAAATTCCACAGCATGCGTTTCCAAACAACGCTAAATAGCCAACTTCCTGTTTGGCTGGCGTAAAACTTAGAGCACGAAAGTTGTTCGGCCCGATGAGATCTATATGTGTACCGAGTTTCATATTATTACATGCAAGCGTGTTTGATTTATGGACACGTGTTCGGATCCCGTTCCAGGGGGCGCTGTCGAGCCCCCCTGCCACGCCCGGGTACCAGCTTCAGTCCGGACCTGATGGCCGCGGGTTCTGACGTGTGTGCAAAATTTCAAGAGTTTTCGAGCATGTTAAGAGCCCCAAAAGTGCCCGAAAGGTTGACAAAATAATAATAATAATAATAATAAATAATCCTACCGGAAACAATAGGGCCTTCGCCCTTTCAGGGCTTGGGCCCTAATAATCCTAACGAAAACAATAGGGCCTTCGCCCCTTCAGGGCTTGGGCCCTAATAATAATCCTAACGAAAACAATAGGGCCTTCGCCCTTTGGGCTTGGGCCCTAATAATCCTTAGAAGAACAATAGGGCTCTGCGCCCTTTCAGGGCTTGGGCCCTAATAATAAATATAGCTGCGAGCAGCGATGGCGGGCCCAAGCCGGTGGCACCGCCACCCTGGTGCCTTTAGTTACACTAAAGCCACCGGGGTGGCGGTGTCACCGGCTTGGGCCCTCCATCGCTGCTCGCAGCTATATTTATATATATATATATATATATATATATATGTATATGTAACAAAAAAAATATTATATATACATTATATATGTAACAAAAAATAAATAAATAAATAAATATATAAATATATATATATATATATATATATATATATATATATATATATATATATATATATTTTTTTTTTTTGGACATTCGTTTTTGGACATTCATCATATTGCATTGGTTTTCATTTCTTGTCTTCAAACCAAGCACTAATCTGTTTATTTTTAAGTCACACATTCTCCATTGATTAAAAAAGACAATCAAATGTATTTTTTAATGGTAGTATTATTTTATACAGAAATAAATTATTTATAATTCAGATGAGAATAAAGTTAGTGTTAATTAAAATTGTAAGGAAAACAAATATATTGATCTAAAATCTACTATCATTTGCTGCAAATAGGTTGACTATTTATATTTATTATTATATTTTATTACGGCTGTAATGAACCGGCTGCGATGTCAAGATTGCAATGCTGGAATGCACAGTGTGTGTGTGTGTGTGTGTGTGTGTGTGTGAGGCGTGGGCGCGATCGAACAGTGGAAACATAAAAACATAGGCTACTCCGTCGGTTTGTTCATACAGGACATCATTTAAACTGCACTGTGTTTACTTATATTTATGTACACTCGCAATAAAACACAACATTGTGCTTTTGTAAAAAAACATTCAAGCAATCCCACCCCCGAAATGGCGCTATTTTTTAAATGAAACTAAAATGCTCACGGCTGCATGGGCAATAACACGTCTACAGCGAGGAATGAGCAGAACAGAGTGAATGTTTTTTAGTTCATTCCTACTGGACGTCCGTATTTCACTTTCGCTCATCATATACTCACCCTCATGTTGTTTTAATCCTTTATGAATTTCTTTCTTCTGCTGAACAGAAAGGAAGATATTTAGGAGAATGTCAGTAACCAGACAGTTTCTGATCCCATTGACTTCCATAGTAGGAAAAAAATGTATACTATGGAAGTCAATGAGACCAGAAACTGTCTGGTTACTGACATTCTTCTAAATATCTTCCTTTCTGTTCAGCAGAAGAAAGAAATTAATAAAGGATTGAAACAACATGAGGGTGAGTATATGATGACAGAATTTTCAATTTAAAGTGGAGTATCCCTTTAAGTTAGCGATTTAAAAGCCCCCGCCGCGGTGTCACACATCGATTAACCAGTGGGAAAAAATTCTCAGTCACATCGCTATTATATTTATATATAAATACAATATACAATGGGCCTACCTGATTTTGAACACAAGAGGGCAGTATAGCCCTATGTATGACTTTTTTTTTTTACTAAATAGTGCATTCTGGCTGATTTTAAACTTGTACATAATTCTTGAATTGAAAAAAACTGAATAAACCCAAAACTAGTTCTGTTTCAGTTTAGTTCTGATATTTGTATAATTTTATATAAAAATAAATGGTGTATAATTAAATTTTAAGAAGATATGAGATGTTTTCTGATTCCTTTTTTGACATTATTTTAATCCCTCGCCATGTCAAAACCGTTTGAAATATTTAATATCCGTTCACAATTTAGCATCTTTAATGTATTTTCATCGTGTTAAAAAAGTTTGGTGTGAATAAAAAAAAAAAAACACTTAGCAGGAGTGGGTAAAAAGCAGAGGCTGAATTTGCAAATTAATCCACATTCAAACCAAAATATCTGACTTCCTATTGGTCGAAGCTAATAACTGTATATTAGAAAGTTGTCCGGCTCGATGAGACCAATGTACGTACTGATTTTTGTAACTGTGGGTAAAACTAACCCCCCCACTTTTGTCAAAAGTATTTTGAAAGTGACACACTTCCTGCTGCCAGTTGGTGGCGCTATAACTTTGACTTACAATAGTTACATCCATCTGATCGGCCTCTTACCACGAACACACTGGTGAAGTTTCATCAAGATCAGTTAATGTATGCAGAAGTTATACCACTTCGTGTTTCTCTTTTCTCGCCATAAATTTGTTTCCTCGCCATGGCCAAACCGTTCGAGATATCAAAAATCCGTCCGCAATTTAGAATCCTCAATGTCTTGACTTCATGCACACCGAGTTTGGTGGGGATTGGATGAATTCTCTAGGAGGAGTACTTCGCATTCCACAGCAAGCGTTTTCCAAACAACCCATAATAGCCGACTTCCTGTTGGGCTGGCGTAAAACTTGACCGGGGGAAAGTTGTTCGGCCCGATGAGATCTATATGTGTACCGAGTTTCATATTAATTAATGCAAGCGTGTTTGATCTATGGACCAAGTTTTGGGACCCCGTTCAAGGGGGCGCTGTTGAGCCCCCCTGCCACGCCCGGGTACCAGCTTCAGCCCGTCCCTGATGGCAGGGGGTTCTGACTTGTGTGCAAAGTTTCAAGAGTTTTTGAGCACGTTAAGGACCCCAAAAGCCCCTGAAACCTTGATTAACAATATAAAAGCAATAGTCAAATTCCCCCCTCCCCTCTCACACACAGAGACACAGAGAGAGGGAGAGAAAATTCTTCAGAAAATCCACATTCAAACCAAAATATCTCTCTTCCTGTTGGTCGGAGGTAGTTAATGTCAATTAGAAAGTTGTCCGTCTTGATGAGAACAATACACATACCAAGTTTTGTTGCTGTTGATAAAACTAACCCCCCCACTTATGACTAAAGGTGGCGCTACTGAGCCCCTCACCACGCCCGTTTCTGAAACTTTGCACATGTCTACGGGCTAATAAATGTGATGTGTCTGTCGAGTTTCATCCAATTTCAAGTATGTTAAGAGTCTCAAAAGCATCAAAAAAGAATATTAAAGTTTGAAGCGTTGCCACGGCAACAGTATTAAAGATATCAAAAATCCTTTCACAAGTCTACATCTGCCGTGTGTTTACATTATACACATAAAGTTTGAAGCAAATCGGGTAAAAATAAGAGGGTGATTTCAAAGCATTTTGAAAGTGACACACTTCCTGCTGCCAGTTGGTGGCGCTATAACTTTGACTCACAATAGTCACATCCATGTGATCGGCCTCTTACAACGAACACACTGCGGAAGTTTCATCAAGATCAGTTAATGTATGCAGAAGTTATAACACACTTCCTGTTTATCTTTTCTCGCTATAAATTCGTTTCATCGCCTTGGCCAAACCGTTCGAGATATCAAAAATCCGTCCGCAATTTAGCATCCTCAATGTCTTGACTTCATGCTGACCGAGTTTGGTGTGGATCGGATCAATTCCCTAGGAGGAGTACATTAAATTCCACAGCATGCGTTTTTCAAACAACCCATAATAGCTGACTTCCTGTTGGGCAGAGCTAATAACTTAGAGTGCGAAAGTTGTTCGGCCCGATGAGATCTATATGTGTACCGAGTTTCATACTAATACGTTCTTGTATGTGTCCAAGATTTAAGATTATGTTCTAGGGGGCGCTGTTGAGCCCCCCTGCCACGCCCGGGTACCAGCTTCAGCCCGGCCCTAATGGCCGCGGGTTCTGACCTGCGTGCAAAGTTTCATGAGTTTTTGAGCACGTTAAAGGCCCCAAAAGCCCCCGAACCCTTGAAGAACAATAATAAATATAGCTGCGAGCAGCGATTGCGGGCCCAAGCCGGTGGCACCGCCACCCTGGTGCCTTTAGTTACACTAAAGCCACCGGGGTGGCGGTGTCACCGCCTTGGGCCCTCCATCGCTGCTCGCAGCTATATTTATTTATATATATATATATATATATATATATATATATATATATTAGGGGTGTAACGATTCATCAACTACATCGATGTATCGATTTATATTCCTACGATCCAACTGGATCGATCTGTGCTCGGCAAGTTGGCCTTCCGGACGACATATATCGATCTAATATCGTTTTAAAAGGTAATGAATCGATTGTATCGATACTAGGAAATAGCGCATTGGATTTAAGCACGTTAGACTTTATATGGATGTTTTTTCTTTGCACTTTTAATGATAAAGGCGTTAAACGTTACTCGATTCAGTCTGCCTATCTGTGTCGTCGTCGCCATGCGTGACGCGCCAGCAGCAGCGCAAAGACAACAAGCAGCGCAAAGTCTCTCACCTCAGAAAAACGGACTGTCCTCTCCTCTCAGCCGCTGTAACGTTACTGCAGTAGCGCGCACTCTTCAATTGCACGCGCAAATGCGGTGGAGCGCGCTGTATCACTTCACTAAAGCGCAAAAGAAATACGAGCATGCAACGTCGTAAATGAGTAAGTTAAGAAATAAATGTAAAATACCAATAAATTACGTTATTGGTACGTCATGTGTGTTGCTATTTATCAGGAGCAGTTTCCATGTTTCTTTACCAGTTCTTCTAAGTATTGTGTACTATCACCATGGTAGCCTAATTGTTGTTTGTTTCCATAACAAAATGCCACTTACTGGTTTTGTATATTTTTATATGACTGTGGTGGCTCATACCAAGATTGTATTAACAAAAACTAGTTTGGGACTGCTATTTAATAGCTTAACCTCGCAGTGCCTACTGTCTATTAGTATTTGTCATATTCTTAAAAAAAAAATTGTTAAGTAAAGGGGGACAGAACTTGTGTGTCAACAATTTTTGTGTAAACAAATGTATTATAATAGGCTTATATAATTCCTAAAAAGGTGGGTCGCGGCTTGATGACCATGGGGAAATGTGGGTCCCATGGCCAAACTATTCAAAACATCATTCTATGTTGTGATAATCGTAATTAATAATCACAATTACAATTTCAAGGGAATAATCAACAATTATCATTTTTGTCATAATCATTCAGTCCTACTTATTAAAATAAAATGTGAATGCATTTTACATTAATTGTTGTTTACTTGTTTGTTTATATCTATAATTAATTGATACCTGATTCCCTTAGAAGAATTTTTGGCTAAAAAGTTACTGAATCGATTTCAAGTCACTGAATCGTTTCGGATCGGATCGTTCTAAATGAACCAATATCGTCCTTGAATCGTATCGACAACCATGAATCGCGAATCGAATCGAATCGTTGTTAAAACGAATCGTTACACCCCTAATATATATATATATATATATATATATATATATATATATATATATGTATATGTATATGTATATATATATATGTATATGTATATATATATATATATATATATATATATATATATATATGTATATGTATATGTATATATATATATATATATATATATATGGCGAGGCGAGGAACGGGCAGAGAAGAGCGAACGTTTTTGGACATTCATCATATTGCATTGGTTTTCATTTCTTGTCCTCAAACCGAGCACTAATCTGTTTATTTTTAAGTCACACATTCTCCATTGATTAAAAAAGGGGTGGTGTGGCGCAATGGATAAGACACATGCCTTTGGTGTGAGAGACCTGGGTTCGAATCCACTGTGAGACACCAATGTGTCCCTGAGCAAGACACTTAACCCCTAGTTGCTCCAGAGGCGTGCGACCTCTGACATATATAGCAATTGTAAGTCGCTTTGGATAAAAGCGTCAGCTAAAATGAATAAATGTAAATGTAAGACAATCAAATGTATTTTTTAATGGTAGTATTATTTTATACAGAAATAAATAATTTATAACTCAGATGAGAATAAAGTTAGTGTTAATTAAAATTGTAAGGAAAACAAATATATTGATCTAAAATCTACTATCATTTGCTGCAAATAGGTTGACTATTTATATTTATTATTATATTTTATTACGGCTGTAATGAACCGGCTGCGATGTCAAGATTGCAATGCTGAAATGCACAGTGTGTGTGTGTGTGTGAGGCATGGGCGCGATCGAACAGTGGAAACATAAAAACATAGGCTACTCCGTCGGTTTGTTCATACAGGACATCATTTAAACTGCACTGTGTTTACTTATATTTATGTACACTCGCAATAAAACACAACATTGTGCTTTTGTAAAAAAAACATTCAAGCAATCCCACCCCCGAAATGGCGCTAGGCTATTTTTTAATGAAACTAAAATGCTCACGGCTGCATGGGCAATAACGCGTCTACAGCGAGGAACGAGCAGAACAGAGTGAATGTTTTTTAGTTCATTCCTACTGGACGTCCGTATTTCACTTTCGCTTTTAAAGGGATACTCCACTTTAAAATGAAAATTCTGTCATCATATACTCACCCTCATGTTGTTTTAATCCTTTATGAATTTCTTTCTTCTGCTGAACAGAAAGGAAGATATTTAGGAGAATGTCAGTAACCAGACAGTTTCTGATCCCATTGACTTCCATAGTAGGAAAAAAATGTATACTATGGAAGTCAATGAGACCAGAAACTGTCTGGTTACTGACATTCTTCTAAATATCTTCCTTTCTGTTCAGCAGAAGAAAGAAATTAATAAAGGATTGAAACAACATGAGGGTGAGTATTTGATGACAGAATTTTCAATTTAAAGTGGAGTATCCCTTTAAGTTAGCGATTTAAAAGCCCCCGCCGCGGTGTCACACATCGATTAACCAGTGGGAAAAAATTCTCAGTCACATCGCTATTATATTTATATATAAATACAATATACAATGGGCCTACCTGATTTTGAACACAAGAGGGCAGTATAGCCCTATGTATGACTTTTTTTTTTACTAAATAGCGCATTCTGGCTGATTTTAAACTTGTACATAATTCTTGAATTGAAAAAAACTGAATAAACCCAAAACTAGTTCTGTTTTGGTTTAGTTCTGATATTTGTATAATTTTATATAAAAATAAATGGTGTATAATTAAATTTTAAGAAGATATGAGATGTTTTCTGATTCCTTTTTTGACATTATTTTAATCCCTCGCCATGTCAAAACCGTTTGAAATATTTAATATCCGTTCACAATTTAGCATCTTTAATGTATTTTCATCGTGTTAAAAAAGTTTGGTGTGAATAAAAAAAAAAACACTTAGCAGGAGTGGGTAAAAAGCAGAGGCTGAATTTGCTAATAAATCCACATTCAAACCAAAATATCTGACTTCCTATTGGTCGAAGCTAATAACTGTATATTAGAAAGTTGTCCGGCTCGATGAGACCAATGTACGTACTGATTTTTGTAACTGTGGGTAAAACTAACCCCCCCACTTTTGTCAAAAGCATTTTGAAAGTGACACACTTCCTGCTGCCAGTTGGTGGCGCTATAACTTTGACTCACAATAGTTACATCCATCTGATCGGCCTCTTACCACGAACACACTGATGAAGTTTCATCAAGATCAGTTAATGTATGCAGAAGTTATTCCACTTCGTGTTTCTCTTTTCTCGCCATAAATTCGTTTCCTCGCCACGGCCAAACCGTTCGAGATATAAAAAATCCGTCCGCAATTTAGAATCCTCAATGTCTTGACTTCAGGCACACCGAGTTTGGTGGGGATTGGATGAATTCTCTAGGAGGAGTACTTCGCATTCCACAGCAAGCGTTTTCCAAACAACCCATAATAGCCGACTTCCTGTTGGGCTGGCGTAAAACTTGACCAGGGGAGGGTTGTTCGGCCCGATGAGATCTATATGTGTACCGAGTTTCATATTAATT